>NC_134358.1:35054334-35119334 GCF_048569485.1 Anomaloglossus baeobatrachus
AGCAGAGCTGGGTATTGCAGGTGGCACAATGTAGAAAGGTGAATCTGTAATTATGGGGTGGTGAGAATACCAACTACCTTAATACTCTAGTGCTGATCCGCCACCTGAGTCGGCATGTAAAACCTGAGACTGTGACCTCCCGGTAGCACGCTGGGTTACCAGATTACGGAATACAATCATGTCCTACAGAAAACATATCAAGATGACAGATCAGAACAGATATTAGAAAGTAATATCTCGATCACTGCCTTTGGGTCCCTACGAGAAAGGCCACTTTAATAAATTCTGACCCAAGCAACTTAAAGGGGTTCTTCACTTTGAACAATCCCAATTTGTAAAAATAATTATTGGACAATAAGTGGATCAGAAAGTGTCCCGAGGGATCAGATCTAATGTGTGGACAAACCTGGCAGCAAGTGTTGAGTTTCCCTACAGCGCCTCCAGTGGAGAAATGAAGTATTACACAGTGTCCGTCTGTATAATACAATAAGGGCAGGATGGGTCCTCCAGAGCGAGATGTGCCTTAAGAGAAGGGGGATCCTCAACAGATGACGCCCATCGTCTCTCTATTGGGAGTGTGTGTATGGACAGTGGATCCGAGCGGCCGCGGCTACCCGTCAGTTTGTGTCAGTACCGGCATCAATATTGTGAGTGATATATGCGGTTTGTAATCTCCCCGGCTCTATTGACAGCTACCAGGGGACAGGCGGACGGTATCAGCAGCTTCCCCAGAGTCCTAGCAGTCATATTGATTGTGGTGTTACATAGATTGTGCGCTGCAAGGGAAGGATTTTCCAATGTTTTATGAAACAACCATGGACGAGAGTATTAAATCTACAACATATCACCCGAATCAGTGCCGAGTCCTGCCATAAAACCTCAGCCCCTTTACTGCCTCATATTGGCCCTCATCAGGGGTCGGCCATCCTGCCACGAGGTCAGGGGTCCCAATGGCCTCCACCGCAGCAACGGAAGTTGGGGAGAAATATATGAAATGGATCGAGAGCAAAAATTCCTTTTAATCCAGCATCTATTGAAACTAAAGGGGGTCAGATTACCCAAAAACATGGCAAAAATAAGTGCTCCGTTATGAAAAAGTTGCATTATCTGTCACAAGGGGTATTTGAACAAAAGATCACAACTTTTTGCTCTTTTGTTAACGTCTGTAAAAATTGGGCTCTAGAAGGGAGCAGGACGGATAACATCTCACCAAAGTTACTGTTACACACTTGTCCCGGAGCTGGGCTCTGCGCTGCTCCTGTCTTGGTCTGCTAGACTTTCTTGTGTTCCGCATTGGTCTTTGCATGTGCTCCCATGTGATAAAGTACCTAGGCCTATATAAAGGTTTCCAAGACACACTTGGGTCTTGCTATTAAGACTTTTATTTTTTGTGCACAGTAACCTTTAAGAGATCTTACTGGATGACTGTGGCTTCCAGTTCCACAGTTGCCTCACTGCGATTTCCAGTATCACACAACCTGCCTGCAGTTATCAACACATCTTCCTGGCTGTCTGAGTCTTCCACTTCCACAGTTACCTGCCTGACTGCGATTTCCAGTATAGCACAACCTGCCTGCGGTTTCCAGCATGTTTTCCTGGATGTCTGTGGCTTCCAGTTCCACAGCTGCCTGACTGCGATTTCCAGTATAGCACAACTTGCCTGCGGTTTCCAGCATATTTTTCTGGATGTCTGTGGCTTCCAGTTCCACAGTTGCCTGACTGCGATTTCCAGTATCACACAACCTGCCCGCAGTTATCAGCACATCTTTTTGGCTGTCTGCGTCTTCCACTTCCACAGTTGCTTGCCTGACTGCGATTTCCAGTATAGCACAACCTGCCTGCGGTTTCCAGCATTTTTTCCTGGATGTCTATGGCTTCCAGTTCCACAGTTGCCTGACTGCAATTTCCAGTATAGCACAACCTGCCTTTGGTTTCCAGTATGTCTTTCCAACTGTCTGCAGCTTCCAGTTCCACAGTTAACTACCTGTCTGTAATTTCCAGTATCCTACAACTTCCCTGCAGTTTCAAGGATGTCCTGTAAATCTGCAGCTTCCAGTTCTACTGATTCCTACCTGTCTGTGATTTACAGTTTCACACAACCTGCCTGCGGATTCCAGGAGATCTTCCTGCTGTCTGCGGCTTCCAGTTCCACAGCTACCTACCTGCCTGCGATTTCCAGTATCGCACAATCTGTCTGTGGTTTCCAGGACGTCTTCTGGCTGTCTGCGGCTTCCATGGTATTCAGACTTTCTGACTGTGCTGGTTGTAGTATTTTTAATGAATAAAGAAGTCTGAATTTTGTAGAGCCGGACTCCAAGTTTTAATTCACACTTTCTAGTTTCTCCAAAGTTCTGTCTGCTATCTTTCCTTGGTCTTCTAGGACTTCTACATGTCCCCCTATGGTTTTCAGGACGTTTTCCTGGCTTGTGAGTGTCTTCTTTGGTATTAAGACTTTCTAGTTACTCCAGAGATTTCTCTGCTACTTGTCTGAATTTTCCAGCATGTTTTCCTGGCTGTCTGCGGCTTCCAGATCCACAGTTACCAACCTGCTTGCGGTTTCCATCACGTCTTCCTGGCTGTCTGCGGCTTCCAGATCCACAGTTACCTACCTGCTTGCGGTTTCCATCACGTCTTCCTGGCTGTCTGAGGCTTTCAGATGCACAGTTACCTCCCTGCTTGCGGTTTCCATTACGTCTTCCTGGCTGTCTGAAGTTTTCAGATCCACAGTTACCTCCCTGCCTGTGGTTTCCATCATATTTTCCTGGCTATCTGCGGTTTTCAGATCCACAGTTACCTAAATGCCTGCGTTTTCCATCACGTTTTCCTGGCTGTCTGCGGTTTCCAGATCCACAGTTACTTCCCTGTCTGTGGTTTCCATCATGTCTTCCTGGCTGTCTGTGGCTTTCAGATCCACAGTTACCTCCCTGCCTGCGGTTTCCATCACGTCTTCCTGGCTGTCTGAGGCTTTCAGATCCACAGTTACCTCCCTGCCTGTGGTTTCCATCACGTCTTCCTGGCTGTCTGCGGTTTCCAGATCCACAGTTACCTCCCTGTCTGCGGTTTCCATCTCGTCTTCCTGGCTGTCTGCGGCTTTCAGATCCACAGTTACCTCCCAGCCTGTGGTTTCCGTTACGTCTTCCTGGCTGTCTGCGGCTTCCAGATCCACAGTTACCTCCCTGTCTGCGGTTTCCATCTCGTCTTCCTGGCTGTCTGAGGCTTTCAGATCCACAGTTACCTCCCTACCTGTGGTTTCCATCATGTCTTCCTGGCTGTCTGTGGCTTTCAGATCCACAGTTACCTCCCTGCCTGCCGTTTCCAGATTGTACTACCTGCATTTGATTTCCATCATCAACTATTTGCCTGTGGTCTCCAGTCTGCCTGCTGTTTGTGCCCATCTTCTGCACCATCATATAGACAAGGAAACCAGCGTACATTGTTGCTGAAATCCTTATGTCCTGGGGCATTGACATCTTAAAAGAAGCGCCAAATTTATTGAGCTTTGGGAACAAAACAGTTACATGATACCACAGTCTCAATTACCCCCCCCCAGGGTGCACGGTGCAGCCTCATACCATGGCGCATGGTCAGGGACCCCCTAGTACGCAGCCACAGGGCACTCTGCGTTCCGCCATTTATATGGCTCCTTAATTTGCAGTTATTGCACCCTCTATAAGATATTTAGCTCCGATGATCCTTTTTTTTTGTACAGAGTTGTATCAGATTATGTTACTTTCTTATTCTGGACAAAATTCTGAAAATTCCAACACCACAAGTACCAAAAAACTCCCAAAACATTAGCGCGTTCCATTTCTACCATGGATAGAACTGGCGCATGAACTGTGCAAACAGATCCGCAGACACCGAGTCATATTTATTTACAGAATTATCAGAGAAATTTCCTTTTAATCAATACCGGCTAATTTCTTCATCCCCTGTGGATGTGATCCCGGGATAGAAAACATCTGATCCAAGCCCTAAGAACTCTCCGCCATCAATAATTCATCCGCAGCTTTTATCCCGGAGTCAGATAAACACACAAGTTTTTCTCCTCATCAGCATTTCCAGTCCCCACACACCATTATTGTGTAACCGCACACGGACCGCACTCACTTTATTATCAGATCTAAGAGGGAAATAAAAGTAGAAAAATGGAAAAGTAACAACCAAAGAGCAAGCTTGGAAGTATTGTGGACTGGTTAAGGTCTCCCGTCATGCCCAGCTGCTACAGCTGCAAAGAAAAGTATTCAAACCCTTTAGTGATTTTGGTTTATTAGCAAAATTTACAAAATTTCTACTGTTTGCAATAAACCAATCAAAAAAGAACAACGATGTTGTCACCAGGGACCGGTGATCACAAGTTGTAGGAGCGCAGGCTGAAAGAAGGCTGTCACCAGGGAGCGGTGGTCACAAGTTGTAGGAGCGCAGGTTGAAAGGAGGCTGTCACCAGGGACCAGTGGTCACAAGTTGTAGGAGCGCAGGTTGAAAGGAGGCTGTCACCAGGGACCGGTGGTCACAAGTTGTAGGAGTGCAGACTGAAAGGAGGCTGTCACCAGGGACCAGTGGTCACAAGTTGTAGGAGTGCAGGCTGAAAGGAGGTGTGACCAGGGACCGGTGGTCACAAGTTGTAGGAGCGCAGACCTAAAGGAGGCTGTCACCAGGGACCAGTGGTCACAAGTTGTAGGAGTGCAGGTTAAAAGGAGGTGTCACAAGTTGTAGGAGCGCAGGTTAAAAGGAGGTGTCACCAGGGACCGGTGGTCACAAGTTGTAGGAGCACAAGTTAAAAGGAGGTGTCACCAGGGACCGGTGTCCACACTTTGTAGGTGCTCAGGATGAAAGAAAGCCGTCACCCGGGACGGGTGGTCACACACTGTAGGTGCTCAGGATGAAAGGAGGCTGTCACCAGAGACCGATGATCACAACATGTAGGAACACAGGCTGAAAGGAGGCTGTCACCAGGGACTGGTGGTCACAATTTGTAGGAACACAGGCTGAAAAGAGGCTGTCAACAGGGAACGGTGGTCACAAATTGTAGGAGAGCAAGCAGAAAGGTGGCTGTCACCAGGGAGTGGTGGTCACAAGTTGTGGGTGCTCGGGCTGAAAGGAAGCCGTCACCCGGGACGGGTGGTCACAAGTTGTAGGAGCACAGGCTGAAAGGAGACTGTCGCCAGAGACCGGTGGTCATAAGTTGTAGGAGCACAGGCTGAAAGGAGGCTGTCACCAAGGACCGGTGGTTACAATTTGTAGGAACACAGGCTGAAAAGAGGCTGTCACCAGGGACCAGTGGTCACAAGTTGTAGGAGCACAGGCTGAAAGGAGGTGTCACCAAGAACTGGTGGTCACACGTTGTAGGAGCACAGGCTGAAGGGAGGCTGTCACCAGGGACCAGTGGTCACAAGTTGTAGAAGCACAGGCTGAAAGGAGGCTGTCACCAGAGACCTGTGGTCACAAGATGTAGGAGCGCAGGCTGAAGGGAGGCTATCACCAGGGACCAGTGGTCACAAGTTGTAGAAGCACAGGCTGGACGGAGGCTGTCACCAGGGACCAGTGGTCACAAGTTGTAGAAGCACAGGCTGGACGGAGGCTGTCACCAGGGACCGGTGGTCACAAGTTGTAGAAACACAGGCTGGACGGAGGCTGTCACCAGGGACCGGTGGTCACAAGTTGTAGAAGCACAGGCTAGATGGAGGCTGTCACCAGGGACCAGTGGTCACAAGTTGTAGAAGCACAGGCTGGACGGAGGCTGCCACCAGGGACCAGTGGTGACAAGTTGTAGCAAAGCAGGCTAAAAGAAGGCTGTCACCAGAGAGTGATGGTCACAAGTTGTGGGTGCACAGGCTGAAAGGAGGCTGTCACCAGGGACCAGTGTGTACAAGGTGTAGGAGCACAGGCTGAAAGGAGGCTGTCACCTGGCCGACTAGAAAGATGGTATATCTGTAAGGAGCATAGTCAGGGTCAGGTTTCTTCCTTGGTTGTACACACCCTTTAAACAATATAGATTATATCTTTCAGGCCTCAGAACTTATCCAGAAGCCGAGGACGACCTCTTCTTCATTGAAAAACCATAATTCGACAAAAGTGAAAAACAGGTAACGTGCGATTATACCCTTCACTGTGATAACATCCATTTATATCATCAAATTGATAGAATTCTGCTGTCACCACCAGGGGGAGCTCCAGAGAATACTGTGTACAAATCTATTATAAAAGGGAGTCTTACACCCCCAAATACAATTCACCTAAGCCCCTATACAAATCGATCCCTCATATTAGTCCTATATGCTAATTATGGAGCCTGATTGGGGCTGAATAGCTTCAGAGCACTGTTTCGCCCCCTAAATGTGGATATCCTCACCTCGACTCAGGAGAAAGCTGGTGCCTGAGCACACTCACTCTCCCTTTAGATCAGAGAGCGCACAATAGCTTTCTCCTGAGACCATATTAACTCAGGGAAAGTCGGCGCACCAGGAATAAGAAGCGATTTTTTGCACAATGGAGGAGCAGATTTATGCAGTACAAGTATGGATTGTATAGGGGCCATGTCCCCTATATGACTATTTGCTTAGTTTAAATTATGTTTTGGGGGAGCAGACTCCCTTTAAATTCAAATTATTAAAGGGATTGTCTGAGTCTCCAGTTACGAGGCTCCAGCGGTCGGTCCCTGCAGGTCTTTGTTGTTTACTTTTTTGCAGCAATTACGTACATGCGATCGCTGCAACCACAGGCCAATAATCACTGACCTCAGTGGCTAAAGCCGGCCATACGTCATACATGTAAGTCAGCCAAATTTGGGAGACCGCTCATCAAATTCATGGTAAGTGGCAGCATTTCCTACTCCAAAAAATGCTACTCCAGCAGGGGCTGGAGAAGGATTAAAGGCCGGACACACACAGTGGTGCACAACACTTTTCCGACATTCCTGATTCATGAAGAAGTGAGCATCTGACACCAGCACGTCTTCATGGCTGGTCTTCATGGCTGGTCTTCATGGCTGGTCTTCATGGCTGGTCTTCATGGCTGGTCTTCATGGCCGGTCTTCATGGCCGGTCTTCATGGCCTCCCCGCTCTCCCCCTATGTTGGAGGAAGTAATGATCAGGCATTTGGGTTTCCCCTTGTGAAGATGTAATTTACCCTCTCACTGTATATGCTGTGATACTATGTCATGATATGTATATTTCCCTGGTTGTATTAGTTGTAATTCATGTATTTCCTTGGGGGAGCTACTGATCTCAATGTGTCTCTCTCATACAATTGTAGTCTTGGCATCTAATGTGATTATGTAAATAGCCTGTCGTCTTCTTTCCAGAGTTGTGTATCTAATCTGTAATTGAATTGGCCAGTGAAGGAATAGTCATTGTTCTGCACAGCAGGGGATCCCTTCATCTACTGTGGCTGGCAGACATATCGGAGCCCTGTGATGGACTAAACCATTGATGATAGGATGTGTGACCCCCACCCCCTGAACATGGTGGGCTGGTCAAGGAGCACAGACAATGCATTTCCCTTTTGTAACTTCAGAGTGAGCTGAAACTTGAAGGGAGCAGGAGCTCCAGCCTGTGTGGCTGTGGACACGGACGGAGCTAGGCCTGTGTGGCGGCCCGTGGGATTGTGTGGAACTCTTTGGACTACTGTAAGGACGATTGCTTTGTAATCCGGTCCGAGGATTGTCGGGAAGGGCCCCCGAATCTGTTTTACGTGGACTTATCGTGTGCTGTTCCAGTGTTCTTGTGAATAAACCTGTTGGATCGTTCCTCGGCCTGTTGTCTCTCCTTGCTCTGCTGTACACCCCGTCACAAACTGGTTGGCAGCGCTGGGATCAGAGCAGAAGGAATGGAGGACAATGGCTCAACATCAGGAACCAGCACTGCAGAGTACAAGACCTGGACTTTGGGGAGCCTGCAATCAAAGGCCCGTGAAGTAGGAGTTCGTTTCAAAGGACTCTCCAAGGAGCAGCTGATTGAGGCGCTAGAAGGAGTCTGCTCGCAAAATGACGTGGAGGAAGGATCCTCACAGCAAAGGGAGGAAAGACGGGAGCTGGAGGTAAATACCCAAAAAAGTCAATGGATTGTGTGGTACAAGGAAAAGATGGCACTGCTTGGAGATGAGGCCACCATAGAAGATAAGAGGGAGGCCATGCGTGGAGCTGAAGAGAAGGAGCGCAGGATGGAGGAGATGGCATTGCTGGATAAGCAGCTCGCTGTGGAAGCCGCGAGAGGTTCCAGACAGACTGTAACCCCAGCACCCATCATGAGGGAACTTCCCAGAGTGTCCCGCAAAGACTTTAAGCCGTTCAATGAGGCTGCAGGCGACATTGAGGGCTTCTTCCAGGACTTTGAGCATCAGTGTCGATTAATGGAAGTCCCAGAAAGGGAGCGCGTCCGGCATCTGGTTGGGCTCCTAGAGGGGGGAGCTGCTGAAGCCTATAGAGCTATGGACCCTCGGTGGAACTGTGAGTATGCGGAGATTAAACAGACTATTCTAAAACATTATGCTGTGACCCCAGATACTTACAGGACTCAGTTCCGTGCTTTAGCCTGTGATGGGGAAGTGTCTTTTAAGAGATATGCTCATAGACTCAAACAAATATGTAATCGCTGGCTGGAGGCAGAGGAGGCCTTATCTTGGGAGACCTTCCTGCAGGTCATCCTAAAAGAACAATTCTTTGCCCAGTGCCCCGCTGAGATCCGGGAATGGGTGCGTGAGAGAAAACCAGCGACAGTGGAGGAAGCTGCTGCTCTCGCTGATGAGGCTCTCACCATCAAGCCTCAGTGGAGGATTCTGTTGGAGGATGGAGAGACGCCTAACAGCTCCACAACACCGGATGCCCCCAGTTATTCTGTCCCCATTGTTCCCCGTTCCTCTAAGCCACCACATGTTGATACCCGTGTTAATGTGCCTCCAGTTGCTTCTACTGCACTTTCTGGAATACGCCGGGGAGAGGAAGTAACAGAGCGCAGGTGTTATGTTTGTAGGCATCCCGGGCATTTGCAGGCCTCATGCCCAGCCAGGCCATGGAGGAATCATCCTCAA
The DNA here is from genome assembly GCF_048569485.1 of Anomaloglossus baeobatrachus. NCBI lineage: Eukaryota > Metazoa > Chordata > Amphibia > Anura > Aromobatidae > Anomaloglossus > Anomaloglossus baeobatrachus. The sequence goes on from NC_134358.1 coordinate 35,063,363, forward strand.
ACCCCTACAGCACCTTCAGGTGGGAGCCGGCCTCCAAGTTCCCCTACCCCTTACGCAAGAGGACGCCTTGGATGGAGGGAGACCCAGCTCAGATGCTATCAATGTGGACAGCCAGGGCATCGGCAAGTCTCCTGCCCAGCTGTTCAAATGAGGACTGATCCTGCACCCAATCGGATTGTTAATTATTTACAGCCCAGTGCCATGGAGGAAGATGTGGCACCGTTATGTGAGGACTGGCCTAGTGACTCAGCCCCCCATGTTGCACCACCAGGAGTTTACGGGGTGCGACCCGCAGTTATGACGACTTCTGCTCATCGAGGTAAGCACTTGCAGGAGGTTGTGCTGGATGGACAGAGACTTGTTGGATTTTGTGACTCGGGTGCTTTCCTCACACTGGCTGATCCCCGAGTGGTTCGGCCTGAGGCAATCCATAGAGGACCTGGGATTGTTATTGAACTGGCTGGTGGACAATGGAGGACTATTCCCACAGCCACTGTGGATCTGAACTTTGGTTTTGGGGTCAAGCGATGTGTGGTTGGGGTGATGGGTGGTCTGCCTGCAGCTGTTCTCCTGGGCAATGATGTGGGAGAGCTACGATGCCAATTCGTGGCTGCATGAAGCCACATGTAAGTAACGCTCTGCCTGTGTGTACTTAACCAGTGACCTGTAGAGGTCCCTAGTACGTACACAAGTTGGGAGGGGGAGGGATTGTGAAGATGTAATTTACCCTCTCACTGTATATGCTGTGATACTATGTCATGATATGTATATTTCCCTGGTTGTATTAGTTGTAATTCATGTATTTCCTTGGGGGAGCTACTGATCTCAATGTGTCTCTCTCATACAATTGTAGTCTTGGCATCTAATGTGATTATGTAAATAGCCTGTCGTCTTCTTTCCAGAGTTGTGTATCTAATCTGTAATTGAATTGGCCAGTGAAGGAATAGTCATTGTTCTGCACAGCAGGGGATCCCTTCATCTACTGTGGCTGGCAGACATATCGGAGCCCTGTGATGGACTAAACCATTGATGATAGGATGTGTGACCCCCACCCCCTGAACATGGTGGGCTGGTCAAGGAGCACAGACAATGCATTTCCCTTTTGTAACTTCAGAGTGAGCTGAAACTTGAAGGGAGCAGGAGCTCTAGCCTGTGTGGCTGTGGACACGGACGGAGCTAGGCCTGTGTGGCGGCCCGTGGGATTGTGTGGAACTCTTTGGACTACTGTAAGGACGATTGCTTTGTAATCCGGTCCGAGGATTGTCGGGAAGGGCCCCCGAATCTGTTTTACGTGGACTTATCGTGTGCTGTTCCAGTGTTCTTGTGAATAAACCTGTTGGATCGTTCCTCGGCCTGTTGTCTCTCCTTGCTCTGCTGTACACCCCGTCACACCCCTGTCTAGTCCTTTTTGTTGATAGAGCAGTAAACTGCAATCAGAGGCATCTGGTAGCACTTCACATCCGTCTTCCTACTTGTGAATGGTGGAGGTGCGCCTAATGGCATTGTGGACAGATGTAGGAGCTGCCTGCCAAGTACAGTCTCATCTGAAAAAACAGAACATAATAGTGCATGCTGCGATTAACCCCTTAAAGAGAACCAACCTATCACAAAAGAGGCACATAAAAGGCACCAGTTTTTGCTCTTATTTTATTTCCACTGCGACCAAGTAAGATTTTTTTTTTGTTTTTTTTCAAATCCGCCATTTGGTTCCTGAGATATGGGCCTTTTTATTTAGTGCTATCGTTTTATGATCTTTACCAATGGGGAGGTGTTCAAAGGATCCTCTGGGGCGTGTCTTTAGGCTGTTCTGCATATTTATCCAATGAGCCACACCCCCTGGGAAAAGATTTGAAGAATTGGCACTAAATTAAAAGGCCCAGATCTCTGGAACCGTATGGTGGATTTTTAAAAAAATAAAACAAACCCTGAATACTCAGGAGAGCAGGGGGAATATACAGTCATATGAAAAAGTTTGGGCACCCCTATTAATGTTAACCTTTTTTCTTCGTAACAATTTGGGTTTTTGCAACAGCTATTTCAGTTTCATATATCTAATAACTGATGGACTCAGTAATACAGTCATTTTCATGACTGTATTAAGTGCAAAAACTGGCTACTTTTAATTTGGTGACAGGTCTACTTTAAGGACCTGTTTTCGCACTTTTGGTTTTTCTTTGTCCTGCTGCAAAACTACGCATCCGCCATTGTTTTTGCATTTTGTTTTTATTGTGTTCATCATGGGTTAACTTAACCTGAGAACATGATTTTCCAGTCAGTATGATTACAGCGACACCAGCCTCGTAGAATTTTTAGTATTTTCCTGGTTAAAAAAAATTCTAAATTTTGTAAAAATAAAAATCTGGCTTATGTCACCATTTTCTGAGACCTGTAACCTTTTTTTTTTTCCCCGTGGACTATGGTGTCTGGGGACTTTTTTTGAGGGCAGGGGGTGTGGAGACCCGGGGGTCAGTGGGTGCTCTCATCCGCTAGCCCGGCCGCCTTTAGAAAGACAGCGTGGCCCAGGGCTCATCCCAACTGAACGCCGACCTCCTTGACCGTGGGCGGAACACTACTCAGACAACACAGGGTGAGGGAATCACAATATTAAGACTTTATTGGATCTCCAAACAATTAACGGCACATAACACATAACCAGCAAAACACACAAATGTAACAGGCAACAGAGTCTCACCCTTCCGCTGGCTCACCAGGGATTAGAAGGTCCGTGCCTCAGAGCTTCCAGGGCTACTTACTCCAATCCAGCAGCACCCCGCTTTCGGCGGGCACCCACCGCGAATGGAATAACGCCAGATTTAGGAAGCTGGCTGAGGTCTGCAAAGTCTATAGTCAGATGACTGGGTTGTCCCAAGCTGGATTCCTTCCTTAGGTAGTCCTTGATATCTCAGCTGAATCCTTGCATTCGATGCTGAAGTCCATGTAGTATTATAATCCAGGTTTGATTTGATTAAGGCTTGCCAATCGGATCCGCAGGTCCTAGATTGGTAGCATGTAGCAAGAGTCGGACAGTCCTCCTTCTTATACCCCTGAGCTCTCCATTCAGACCATTGGGGACTTCACTATTGGTTGTACAAGGTTGCTTCTCTTATTGGATGAATTTCAGGCTGCATGGATAATGTTCATTTAAATGATGTGGATAGAAAGACTGAGGATATTTACATGTAGTCTGAAATGCACAGACTAGACAATGGCCACTGAGGTAATTTACATTAGATTAGCAATACACAACTACATTACAATGATTGCTCAGAAGGGTCTGGCAGAAACAATAGTTTAGCAAACATGAGTTAACACACAGAAGAAAAATACATCTGGCTAATGTAAGAAATTTAACCCACGACACACATTAAAAAAAATCTGTGTCGTCAAAGGGGGTACCTAGCATTTTGGGCTACATATAACATGTTAATCATTTTTCGTGAGAGGCGTGATGACGGCAATTTTAGCATGTAAAAACGTGTTTTTCTTTACAATGTTGACCATATTAGTTAAGAAATGGTGTATTTTCAAAGATGAGACTTTTTTTGGGAATGCTAGTATTTTTTTTTTTTTTTGGGTGATCCAAATTTTAATGTTTTTTTTTGGCAATTTTCATTTTTTTAAAAATAAATTTTATTTCTTTAACTTTTTTTTTTTAAGTAATGCAATAAACCTGCTTATACTATGTAACACAATAACACATTATTGCGGTATATTGTCCTAATCATGGGCTTCATATGAAGGCCATGGTGCCTGGAACAGATCGTACCGCTTAAATGCCACGGTCAGTGATGGACAGATGCATCTAAGGGGGTAACAGAATGCAATTATCACCAATAACACAAACTATTCTATAGCGGTATGAACCTCACGTGTATCACTCACTAAAGTTTTTTTTAAGGGGTTAATATCGTAATGGATTTCCCATCACAGTTATATACGATGCCATTATCATCCCTACATAGAGATTCGCTGCAATCTGCAGTTTCCTTGTGTTCAGACCCTATGTGAAAGCCGGCCTTACTGTGAAATTCCTCGGGGAAGTGCAGGTCTTAGCAAGCGAAAGTGGAGATTTGATTGAATAAACTTTGCAGCAAACACTTGAGTCTGTGTCTGCTCTGCACATAAATCAGATCCAGGAACGCACGGGCTATCCTTCCATTAATCAATTACCTCGGCATTAGGAGTCGCCTCGTCCAAACAGAAATGGGAGCAATGAGATAAAGACACATATTCAGGCTGAGCCACCGCCAGATTTACCATTCACCTCCATGTAAGGTGGGAGTCATAGAGTAGGTGGGCAGAGTGTTTAATACTCAAAGTATATGAAAGCAAAAGCAAAACATTTCTCATAAAAAGGATTAAAAATGCAGAGCTGCACCCACTATTCACTGTGTACATACATTACATTACTTATCTTGTACTGAACCTGAGTTACGTCCTGTATTATACTCCAGAGCTGCACTCACTATTCTGCTGGTGCAGTCACTGTGTACATACATTACATTACTGATTCTGTACTGATCCTGAGTTACCTCCTGTATTATGCTTCAGAGCTGAACTCACTATTCTGCTGGTGCAGTCACTGTGTACATACATTACATTACTGATCCTGTACTGATCCTGAGTTACCTCTTGTATTATACTCCAGAGCTGCACTCACTATTCTGCTGGTGCAGTCACTGTGTAAATACATTACATTACTTATCCTGTACTGATCCTGAGTTACCTCCTGTATTATACTCCAGAGCTGCACTCACTATTCTGCTGGTGCAGTCACTGTGTACATATATTACATTACTGATCCTGTACTGATCCTGAGTTACATCCTGTATTATACTCCAGAGCTGCACTCACTATTCTGCTTGTATGGTCACTGTATACATACATTACATTGCTTATCCTATGGTGATCCTGAGTTACATCCTGTATTATACTCCAGAGCTGCACTCACTATTCTGCTGGTGCTGTCACTGTGAACATACATTACATTGCTTATCCTATGGTGATCCTGAGTTACATCCTGTATTATACTCCAGAGCTGCACTCACTATTCTACTGGTGCTGTCACTGTGAATATACATTACATTGCTTATCCTATGGTGATCCTGAGTTACATCCTCTATTATACTCCAGAGCTGCACTCACTATTCTGCTGGTGCTGTCACTGTGTACATACATTACATTATGTATCCTGTATACTGTATTTAGGTATAGCAGTTACAATGTTGTTAAAGAGCAACTTTCACCAAAATGCTTAATTTTGATCTGGACACACAATGTAATAGTGGTTTTAGAGCGGAATAAAACATTTTATTTGAATTTGACCCCTTCTAGAGGTCAAGAAGAGACCGTCAAAATATTTTGCACCCAATCAGTTAATTTTTTTTCTAATTCCAAGTGGGTGTTATGTAAGAGTTTCCACTGGGGCATGTTCTTCTTCCTGTATAGCAATGTTCAATCATAAACAGGGCACAACATACTGGAGGAAGAAGAACACAATCCCACCATGGCTAAGAGCAGGTTTCTCAATGTGTGAGTTATATATTGACAGCCTGATATCTAGGTCTAACCTCCTGCATGATTAGAAAGTCATCTGTGCTCTACTCCTAGCACTAACACATTTCAGATACGGTCACAGCAGGGAAGGGGGAACAGCAGTACAGCTGAGTTTAGGTGTGTTTATTACAAAGCTTTCTATCTGCTTTTCTCAATCCTAGTATTGTCAACTCTGCTGTACTGTGCCTGTGTACACATTGCCTGAGATTTGTCACTAATCAACTCAAGGCCTGTTTGTTCTCAGGGCAACTTGTACGAGCTCAACAGTAAGGGTACCTTCACACTTAGCGATGCAGCAGCGATCCGACCAGCGATCTGACCTGGTCAGGATCGCTGCTGCATCGCTACATGGTCGCTGGTGAGCTGTCAAACAGGCAGATCTCACCAGCGACCAGTGAACAGCCCCCAGCCAGCAGCGACGTGCAAGCGACGCTGCGCTTGCACGGAGCCGCCGTCTGGAAGCTGCGGAGACTGGTAACTAAGGTAAACATCGGGTATGGTTACCCGATGTTTACATTAGTTACCAGTGTGAGCAGGGAGCAGGGAGCCGCGCACACTGAGCGCTGGCTCCTTGCTCTCCTAGCTACAGTACACATCGGGTTAATTAACCCGATGTGTAATGCAGCTACATGTGCAGAGAGCAGGGAGCCGCGCACAATGCTTAGCGCTGGCTCCTTGCTCTCCTAGCTGCTGTACACATCGGGTTAATTAACCCGATGTGTACAGCAGCTACATGTGCAGAGAGCCGGAGCCGGCAGCACAGGCAGCGTGAGAGCTGCAGAGGCTGGTAACTAAGGTAAATATCGGGTAACCACCTTGGTTACCCGATGTTTATCTTGGATACAGCTTACCTCAGCTGTCAGACGCCGGCTCCTGCTCCCTGCTCGCTTCATTTGTCGCTCTCTTGCTGTCACACACAGCGATCTGTGTGTCACAGCAGGAGAGCGGCTTTGAAGAAAACGAACCAGGGCTGTGTGTAACGAGCAGCGATCTCGCAGCAGGGGCCAGATCGCTGCTCAGTGTCACACACAGCGAGATCGCTAATGAGGTCACTGCTGCGTCACAAAAAGCGTGACTCAGCAGCGATCTCGGCAGCGAGCTCGCTGTGTGTGAAGCACCCCTAAGATCAGGATGTCTTTCATTCTGTCTCACACAGGAGGAGGCTGCCTGTCCTGGCTACTCCTGGGTGAGATGTAATGACAGACAGCTCTGATCTTACTGTAGAGTGTTTGCAAGTTGCCCTGAGCACATCATACATAAGTGTGATTGCCTGTCTGGAAATGTCAAAAATGTGGGGAAGAGCCAGTACAGCAGAGGTGAGTGTTGTGAATGTCATCCGAGTGGGTGCTGGTGTGGAGCTCCCTCTGGTGGCCAGGAATGGTAATGAAACTGAGTCTGTATCTGTGACTCAACCAGGTGATTGAATTAATTAGGAATCCAGAAAGTCCTATTGCAGATCAGCCTAGTGTATTTAGGAGAGCAGTTTCTACTTGGCGGCTGCCGGTGGTGCATGTTTCCTGCTGCTTCTGAAGATGGCTGGCAGTTTTCCCTTCAGTTTCTCCCATTTATTCTGTGCCTGAATCTACTCCAGATAAGTTTACTAGTTCCTTTGCTTAATTGCTGGAATTGCACTTAAGTGTGTTTCTGCATATTCCATTTTGTTCTGTGTTTTGGTTTCTTGTTTGTGAGGATCTGTCTCTCTGCTTTTGTGAGCAGGGCAGTACCTCCAGCAAGAAAGGGAGCTTGTTCCCTGTTCATGTTTGGATTATTTGCACTTTAGAATATTATTTGTTCTGTGATTTTGTTTCTTCCCATTATATCTGCAGTTCTATTCAAAGTGTCTGGCACAATAGTACCTGATATAGTGGGGGAGAGACCGTGTGGTCTTAGGATTTTTTTTCTATCAGGAGTTTGGTATTTTTTGCAGGGTTTTTTGCTGATCGCAATCAGTTATCTGTCCTGTCCTATTGTATCTAGTAAGATGGGCCTCACCTTTGCTAATCTATATTTTCTATCTGTGTATTGTGTTTTCTTACATCACCGTCGTTACATGTTGGGGGCTTGCTATTTCTTTTGAGACCACTCCGAGGCAAGTTAGGATTCCTCATTTCTATCTTTGAGACCGGTTTCAGACGTCCGTGTTTAATCAGGTAGCAGTCACACGCATGGTCACACGTCTGTCTCACGTGTGTCACACGTGGGACATTCGTGTTTACATGCGTGTGACAGGTAGCGGAGAAAACATGGGTCTGTGAAATTAAAAGATTTTCCATATTTATCTGCTTTCTCTGCCTCTGCTGCCTCCCTTTCCTGACCGCCGCTCATTATATTCATCGATTATTCACTGCACTCAGGAAGCCGGAGCATCGCGGGTACAGCGCCGGGCACAGCACCGCCGAGGACAGCACCGCCGGGGACAGCACCGCGGGGACAGGTGAGTCTTCACAAAGCACAGTGACATCCAGGAGGTCATCGGAGTTCCCAATGAACTCTGATGACATCCTGCTGACCCCCGCGACACCCGCGTTACAGCTTCAAGGGTTCATCAGAGTTCATTGGGAACTGTTATGAGTCCCCGATGCTGTCCCCACTACACATACACACACACACACACACACACTCTCACACTGAGCACGTATACACATATGTACAGTTAGGTCCAGAAATATTTGGACAGTGACACAATTTTCGCGAGTTGGGCTCTGCATGCCACCACATTGGATTTGAAATGAAACCGCTACAAGAGAATTCAAGTGCAGATTGTAACGTTTAATTTGAAGGTTTGAACAAAAATATCTGATAGAAATTGTAGGAATTGTACACATTTCTTTACAAACACTCCACATTTTAGGAGGTCAAAAGTAATTGGACAAATAAACCAAACCCAAACAAAATATTTTTATTTTTAATATTTTGTTGCGAATCCTTTGGAGGCAATCACTGCCTTAAGTCTGGAACCCATGGACATCACCAAACGCTGGGTTTCCTCCTTCTTAATGCTTTGCCAGGCCTTTATAGCCGTAGCCTTCAGGTCTTGCTTGTTTGTGGATCTTTCCGTCTTAAATCTGGATTTGAGCAAGTGAAATGCATGCTCAATTGGGTTAAGATCTGGTGATTGACTTGGCCATTGCAGAATGTTCCACTTTTTTGCACTCATGAACTCCTGGGTAGCTTTGGCTGTATGCTTGGGGTCATTGTCCATCTGTACTATGAAGCGCCGTCCGATCAACTTTGCGGCATTTGGCTGAATCTGGGCTGAAAGTATATCCCGGTACACTTCAGAATTCATCCGGCTACTCTTGTCTGCTGTTATGTCATCAATAAACACAAGTGACCCAGTGCCATTGAAAGCCATGCATGCCCATGCCATCACGTTGCCTCCACCATATTTTACAGAGGATGTGGTGTGCCTTGGATCATGTGCCGTTCCCTTTCTTCTCCAAACGTTTTTCTTCCCATCATTCTGGTACAGGTTGATCTTTGTCTCATCTGTCCATAGAATACTTTTCCAGAACTGAGCTGGCTTCATGAGGTGTTTTTCAGCAAATTTAACTCTGGCCTGTCTATTTTTGGAATTGATGAATGGTTTGCATCTAGATGTGAACCCTTTGTATTTACTTTCATGGAGTCTTCTCTTTACTGTTGACTTAGAGACAGATACACCTACTTCACGGAGAGTGTTCTGGACTTCAGTTGATGTTGTGAACGGGTTCTTCTTCACCAAAGAAAGTATGCGGCGATCATCCACCACTGTTGTCATCCGTGGATGCCCAGGCCTTTTTGAGTTCCCAAGCTCACCAGTCAATTCCTTTTTTCTCAGAATGTACCCGACTGTTGATTTTGCTTCTCCAAGCATGTCTGCTATCTCTCTGATGGATTTTTTCTTTTTTTTCAGCCTCAGGATGTTCTGCTTCACCTCAATTGAGAGTTCCTTAGACCGCATGTTGTCTGGTCACAGCAACAGCTTCCAAATGCAAAACCACACACCTGTAATCAACCCCAGACCTTTTAACTACTTCATTGATTACAGGTTAACGAGGGAGACGCCTTCAGAGTTAATTGCAGCCCTTAGAGTCCCTTGTCCAATTACTTTTGGTCCCTTGAAAAAGAGGAGGCTATGCATTACAGAGCTATGATTCCTAAACCCTTTCTCCGATTTGGATGTGAAAACTCTCATATTGCAGATGGGAGTGTGCACTTTCAGCCCATATTATATATATATAATTGTATTTCTGAACATGTTTTTGTAAACAGCTAAAATAACAAAACTTGTGTCACTGTCCAAATATTTCTGGACCAAACTGTATACACACATAGCAGACACACATGGATACACTGAACACACACACGAATACACACACTCTGCTGTAAACTCACCCAGCGATTCGGTCCCCGGCACTGAAGTCCCCGGCGCTGTCCCCGTTTCCAGCTCCACAGGGCACTGAATATTCAGTGAGTATAATGAGCAGCGATAAGTAGCAGGAGGCAGCAGAGCCGGAGACAGCATCGCTGGATACAGGTGAATATAGAAAATATTTTTATTAAAAAAAACCCATCATAGAATAACATGGGTACGTGTGACATCCGTGTTAAAAACGGATGTCACACGTACCTACTGTAAAACCCGAACGTCTGAAACCAGCCTGAGGTGTAGCAAGTTTCTCCGGCAGTGATGAGGTGTCTAGGTGTGTTAGGAACATCCCAATGCTACTTCTAGTGTTGTCCGATAGATAGGGGATTGCGGTTAGCTTAAGGCCGCTTTACACGCTGCGATATCGTGACTGATATTGCTAGCATGCGTACCCGCCCCCATCGGTTGTGCGACACGGGCAAATCGCTGCCCATGGCGCACAACATCGCGCTGACCCATCACACTACTTACGTGCCTAGCGATGTCGCTGTGACCGGCGAACCGCCTCCTTTCTAAGGGGGCGGTTCGTTCAGCGTCACAGCAGCGTCACCGAACCGCCGCCCAATAGAAGTGGAGGGGCTTAGATGAGCGGGACAAACATCCCGCCCACCTCCTTCCTTTCTCATTGAGGGCGGCTGCCGGTAAGGTGAGGTTCCTCGTTCCTGCGGTGTCACACATAGCGATGTGTGCTGCCGCAGTAACGACAAACTACTTCGTACACCGAGCAGCAGCGATATTCGAGAATAGGGGGGCATGTCACTGATGAGCGATTTTGACCAATTTTGCGACGATTCAAAATCGCTCATAGGTGTCACACGCAAAGACATCGCTAAAGCGGCCGGATGTGCGTCACAAATTCCGTGACCCCAACAAGATCGCTTGAGCAATATCGCAGCGTGTTAAGTGGCCTTACGTTTCCAACCACTCTTGTGGTTTTGTTTTTTTCCTGATTAATGGATTTTTTTGGTGATCGTCTACCGTTACCAGATCATAACAGGTGACAGTGTTTTGAGAGGATAAGAGAAGGGTGTGTAATGTGACACAGTTAAACTCCGCTGCGCTGCTTCCTACACACAACCCCACTCACAAGGACCTTATCTGAAAAGTGTCAGTGCTGGGCGTAGAGCAGAGATAACGGTGTAATCATGCAGGAGGTTAGACCAGGACTGTCTGACATTATACATCTCATCCACTGAGACATCTGCTCTAAGCTATGGTGGGGGCCTGTTCTTCTTTCCTTTGAGGGGTTTTTCCTGCTTAAGATTGGACATTGTTATATAGTGGGATTAAGTAGACGCCCCCAGTGAAAACTCTGATAAAACCCACTTAAACTTAATGAAAATTAACTTATTAGGCGCCAAATACTTTAATTGCTAATATATCCAAAATCAAAAGGGCAAATGGAAAAACAAAATAAAGTTTTGTTTTCTGCATCCACTGTTACATTAATATCTAATTTGTGGACAATCCCTTTAAGGATATTTGAAAATGGGTATTCTAAAGTAGACAATTGCTTTAAGTGCAGTATCCTAATCATTATTGAGTCTGTGCCTTCCGAGCCGTGATGTTGCTAGAGGTGGTGACATGACGCCATATAAAATATATACCGACACTATGTAAAGCCTGCCTTGCTTCTTGCCGCATCCGTACAAAATACAGCAGCTAATCAGCCGTAAATAGGTGTTATTCATACCATATTTTTCTGGCATTAGATCCCGGGTGAATGGGAACATTTTGCCGTTGCTGCTTGCGCTCCCGGGGCTCATTCTGAAGCCTGGCTCCTTTGTTAGTAATAATGCCGCGGTAATTATCCCAACAGGAGCGAGACGTACAGAACATCTCAAATTCATGTGCATGACTGCCGCTGCTCGCCGGGATCATGACTCCGCATAATCACCTTGTTACTCTTTTTATTTCACAATTAAAATAATAACATTGGCGCCACAGCCGCCTCTCAGCGAGGAGAGGTTCATGCCTCGGAAATGTAAGATCCTTACATACTAATATGAAAATGAAGATTGACTCCAGGGTACGTGTGAGAGGGGCTTCATTACCCACATTTGCCATTCAGGGAGGAAGGGATTGGAATATATTTGCTCTTCGTCCCCTATTTTTGATCTTTTTGCTAAGAATGGAGATCTTCTATACTGGAGAATCAGAGTCCTGCTGAAGGTCTCACCTTCCCCCTATAAACAACATGTTCTGATGTCACCACCAATAAACTACAGGTTCTGATGTCATCGCCAATAAACTACAGGTTCTGATGTTATCACCTATAAACTGCAAGTTCTGATGTCATCACCTTTAACCTGCAGGTTGTGATGTCACTATCTATAAACTGTAGGTTCTGATGTCATCACCTATTAACTGTAGGTTCTGATGTCACCACCGATAAACTACAGGTTGTGATGCCATCACCTATAAACTGCCAGTTACTATGTCATTGCCTATAAACTGCAGGCTACGATGTAACTATTTTTAAACTGCAAGTTATGATGTCATCACCTATAAACTGCAGGTTCTGATGTCATCACCTATAAACTGCAGGTTCTGATGTCATCACCTATAAACTGCAGGTTCTGATGTCATCTCCTATAAACTGCAGGTTCTGATGTCATCGCTTTTGAACTAATAGGTTACAATGTCATCACCATTAAAATACAGGTTCTGATGTCATCGCCTATAAACTACAGGTTACGATGTCACTATCTTTAAACTGCATGTTATGATGTCATCACCCATAAAATATAGGTTATGATGTCATCACCTATAAACTGCAGATTCTGATGTCATCGCTTCTAAACTAATAGGTTGAGACGTCATCACCTATTTACTACAGGTTCTGATTAGAGATGATCGAATACCGCAAATATACGGCAATGCCCATATACGCCGAATAGGCCGCCGCTATTCGACTATTTGCGAATATTCGATGCGCAATGTAAGTCTATGGGAAAGCTATTCGGCAACTATTCGGGCTTCCCATAGACTTACATTGCACATCGAATATTCGCATAGCGGCGACCTATTCGTCGGATATTCGCGAAGCCAAATGTTGTCAAAGATTTGTGATATTCAATCATCCCTAGTTCTGATGTCATCACCTATAAAACTACAGGTTCTGATGTCACTATCCATAAACTACAGGTTTGGATGTCATCAGCTATAAACTGCAGGCTCTGATGTCATCACCAATAAAAGGCAGGTTATGATGTCATCATCTATAAACTACAAGTCACTATGACATTGCCTATAAATCACAGATTGTGAATGTTGAATTGTGATGTGATTTTTTCACCTTTCTTGATATCGCACTACTGCGTTCCTGTAGATGGGGCTGATTCTAATCATCTTCACCTTCTCATCCTCCATTGGAGCATTCTGTGAGGTGACAGTCTCTGTGGTCCCGCAGCGTGCCACCGTCCAGTCTCTTCAGTAATTGGCACGACTACCGCTGATTTCAGACTTTCTATATCTTTCCAGCAGTACAAAGAGAATTGAGAAACTTGAAGTGGATCCGACCGTGCATTCATTACCCGACGTGGCGAATATCGTCCAGGAAAAGAGAAGCGGAGCGCAGGGACCCCTCGTACTGAGCAACTGCAAACCCAAAAATGTGACCGAAGAGGATGGGGAAGATTTCACGGAAAATTCAGAGGTCCCTCCTCTAATCTAAGAAAGTCTCTGTAACTGCCTATTTTATACCACACCTTTATTTAAAAAAATAAATAAATACCTGTAAGGAAGAAGAAGCGTTTATTGGGAAAATGAAGAATCTGGATATAGTCTTTGGTTAATACTAAGCCTGTTGTTTCATGTATACAGCTCCTTTACAGACCTACAGTACAGACCAAACGTTTGGACACACTTTCTCATTCAAAGAGTTTTCTTTATTTTCAGGACTCTGAAAATTGTAGATTCACTTTGAAGGCATCAAAACTATGAATGAAAACATGTGGAATAAAATTCCTTTAAAAAATGTGAAACAACTGAAAATATGTCTTATATTCTAGGTTCTTCAAAGTAGCCACCTTTTGCTTTGATTACTGCTTTGCACACTCTTGGAATTCCCTTATGAGCTTCAAGAGGTAGTCACCGGAAATGGTCTTCCAACAGTCTTGAAGGAGTTCCCAGAGATGCTTAGCACTTGTTGGTCCTTTTGCCTTCACTCTGCGGTCCAGCTCACCCCAAACCATCTCGATTGGGTTCAGGTCTGGTGACTGTGGAGGCCAGGTCATCTGGCGTAGCACCCCATCACTCTCCTTCTTAGTAACATAGCCCTTACACAGCCTGGAGATGTGTTTGGGGTCATTGTCCTGTTGAAAAATAAATGATGGTCCAACTAAACGCCAACCGGATGGAATAGCATGCTGCTGCAAGATGCTGTGGTAGCCATGCTGGTTTAGTATGCGCTAAATTTTGAATAAATCCCCAACAGTGTAACCAGCAAAGCCCCCCCACACCATCACACCTCCTCCTCCATGCTTCACGGTGGGAACCAGGCATGTAGAGTCCATCCGTTCACCTTTTCTACAAAGACATGGTGGTTGGATCCAAAGATCTGAAATTTGGACTCATCAGACCAAAGCACAGATTTCCACTGGTCTAATGTCCATACCTTGTGTTCTTTAGCCCAAACAAGTCTCTTCTGCTTGTTGCCTGTCCTTAGCAGTGGTATCCTAGCAGCTATTTTACCATGAAGACCTGCTGCACAAAGTCTCCTCTTAACAGTTCTTCTAGAGATGAGAAGGTGTGTCCAAACTTTTGGTCTGTACTGTATGTGGTTTCATGGTTACATTGGACTACAAACCATATGTCTGCCCTCCCAGAATGCCCTGGAGACTGATGAAAAGGACTTGAGATGGTCCGTTTGCCGGCACAGTAGCGTACTTGCGCATGCACAGTGTGAGCACGCAGCGGCAAGGAAGACTCTGCGGACATCAGAGACAAGCACAAGTCCCTGCTACCATTTCTGAGCCAGTGTTGGGATTACGACTGGTTTGGTTGAGAGAAGAGACGCCGTGGCTATCACTATATTTGGCACATTTTAGAGGTGTAACCTATATTTTAAGGAGCGAGGTAGTCTAAAAAGTGACCCAGGAAAATCTTAAGTCTGATCTCGCAGTCCTGAGTAACAGACACTATAACAAGTGGAGTCACCTGTGATTCCAAGGATCAGACTACACAGGATTCCTTTGTAGTCTGTAACCATGGAGACTCATGGGTCTCGCAACAGAGCTGTATACACTAAACAACAGGAGAACTTTAATTAGGAATAACCTTCATTTTTTATTGTTAGAGCAATCACTTAAAGGGAACCTATCACCAGTTTTGTTCCCTTTAACCTGCGGCCACCACCAGTGAGCCCCTATATACCGCATCCTAGAATACTGTATACAAGAGCTCAGGCTGCTCTGTATAATGTAAAAAAAAGACCTTTTATTATACTCACCTGCGGAGTGGTCGGGTCCGATGGGTGTCGCTGGTCTTGGTCCAATGCCTCTTGTTGTGATCACCGTCCTCCTTCCCAGCCCCGTGTGGATGACGCGTCCCACAGAGGTCTCCATTGCGCTCCTGCGCAGGCGCACTTTGATCTGCTGTGCTGAGGGCAGGGCAAAGTACTGTAATGCAGAGGTGCAAAGAAAGGTCAAACATCGCCAGCGCATGCGCACTACAATACTTTGATCTGCACTCAGGAGGACAGAGAGAAGTGCGCATGCGCAGGAGCACAATGGAGAGGTCTGTGTGGATGATTAAGGATGCATCACCCACATGGAACATGGAAGGAGGACGGCAATGGAAGGAAAAGAGGAGGCGACGGATCAAGTCCAGAGACAACCATCGGACCCATCCGCCCCACAGGTGAGTATAATAAAGGTGTTTTTTTACGTTATACAGAGCGGCCTGGGCTCTTACATACAGCATTCTGGAATGATATATATAGTGTGTCCACCGCCATTAACTCGAGAACGGCGGCAGCTATAGGCATAGAAGTGGTGTCTAGGTATAGTAAAGTAGCCATGCGCTACGCAACTATAGCGCCACCTGGTGGAAAACAACGGAGTTAGCATTTTTATCTCGAAAACGGAACGAGATAGAGAAAAAAAGTGAATTACAAAGTTGTAGGGCATCATCAATTCAATACGAATCGACACCTTGCATACAGAAATGCTATGATTAGAACGTGTAAAACTCAAGGCTGCGGACGTGAAGCGATACTTCATGGAGACCTTCCTACAAGTCATTGGGCATGGTGGCTGAGTGGCCTCCACACTCACCTGACCTGACCCCATTGGACTTCTTTCTGTGAGGTCACATCAAACAGCAGGTGTATGCGACCCCTCCACCAACATTACAGGACCTACGACGACGCATCACAGATGCTTGTGCAAACGTGTCACCTACCATATTGCACAATGTGCAGCAGATACAGTATGCTGTGCAGAGCCCAGATGTGCATTGCAGCTGACGGGGGCCACTATGAGCATCAAAGTTACATGAGCGCCATATGCGTGACCAGCATTCAATGTTTTGGGGCGGGGGTCATGGGTTTCATATCATAGCATTTCTGTATGCAAGGTGTCGATTCGTATTGAATTGATGCTGCCCTACAACTTTGTAATTCACTTTTTTTTCTCTATCTCGTTCCGTTTTCGAGATAAAAATGCTAACTCCGTTGTTTTCCACCAGGTGGCGCTATAGTTGCTTCCATTGCGCAGCGCATGGCTACTTTACTATACCTAGACACCACTTCTATGCCTATAGCTGCCGCCGTTCTCAAGCTAATGGCGGTGGACAGGATATGGGTGGACACGCTGTATAAGAGCTCACTGGTGATGGCCACAGGTTATAGTGGACAAATCTGGTGACAAGTTTCCTGTAATATAGATGAAAAAGCGCAAATTGTTCCTATTCATCAAGACTGGCATCTCGCACCGAGGGTACCCTGGAGTAAGATACATCAAGTACGTTAAAGAGAATCTGTTATTACCCTATATCAGGGCAGTATAATACAGGGGCAGAGACCCTGATTTTAACGATATGTCACTTATTGTCCTTGCAGATATTTTGATAAAATCCCTGTTTCATTTCATGCGGATTTACCAGTTCTCTGAATGCTGTGCTCTTTAAAAACCCGAACACCACTGATTTTCAGCTTTCTGTGTACACTGTCAATCAGTGGTGGAGGGGGGCGGGGCTGGACTGGACTTTCTGGCAACAGGATTACTAGTCCACTAATGATAATCTCCTGCTGATAAAAGTGGGAAAATTTAAAAACTACGCTAAGGGCGTTCTCACACATCCGGCTTTTTGCCAGCTTGACGGATGCGGCGCACGCCAGTACAGTATGATACAGTACAGTGGCAGCGCTGCAACTTCCGGGTCACATGCTCCGGTCACATGACAGCATGTGACCGGCGCTTGTTGTGCTGCCACTGTACTGTATACACTGTACTGGTGTGCGCCGGAACCGGCAAATCGGCGAAAAGCCAGATGTGTGAGCGCGCCCTAAGCAGCCCAGTAAGTGACACATCGCTGGAATCAGGGCCTCTGCCTCTATATTACGCTGTTAACCTTTTGACAGATTCCCTTTATTGTAAACAGTTATTTTATCAAAACTACACTAAGCGACCCAGTAAGTAACACAGCGCTGGAATCAGGGTCTCTGCCCCTACGTTATACTGCTATCAGATTAGGTGGTAAAAGGAGTTTTACTCAAGCGGTTTGGCAATAAAGTGCTTGATGAATTGGGGTTGAAGACTTTTAGAAGTGTGGACCTCCCCTCCCAGTTTTGACTCCCCACCCCCCTCCCCCGCTTGTGCCTTGGAAACAACTGCAATGCAATGGACTGTTACTGACGCAGCATTGGACTACATTTCCCAGCATCCCCTGTTATCCGTCATATCAGTAAACATTAAAATGTCTCCCAAAATAATGGGCCCCGTGCTGGAAGTATTATACATCTGCCGTAATTACCTGTAATGTGTTTACACAACGCAATTATAATCCTGACTGTATAATTAGCAGCAAGCGCGCGGCACACTCCACTCACCGGCTGCAGGATCTCTCTATACACTGCAAATATCATTAGTTTTAATAATTGAAACCATAGTCAGCTGGTGGAAGAGACTTGTTCTCATACTAACTGTACTATCGGCTTCGCCCGGGTTAATAACTGCTCTTAACAAAATAGAATGTATTAACAAAAATGTATTCTGCACATAAAAACCACAAAATAAATAGATAGAAATGTAATTATAATGTCTGTCTCCCCCTCTGTATATATCTCTCTGTCTCTCTCTCTCTCTATCTCTTTGTCTGTCTGTCTCTTTCCCTATCTGTCTCTGACTGTCTCTGTCTCTTTCTCCGTCTGTCTCAATCTCTTTCCCTGTCTGTCTATCTATCTCTGTCACTTTCCCTGTCTGTCTCTTTCCCTCTCTTTCCCTGTCTGTCTCTTTCCCTCTCTTTCCCTGTCTGTCTCTTTCCCTCTGTCTCTTTCCCTTTGTCTGTCTCTTTGTCTGTTTCTTTACCTGTCTTTGTCTCTCTTACCCTGTCTGTCTCTTTCCCTCTTAACCTCTGTCTCTTTCCCTGTGTCTGTCTCTTTGTCTCTTTACCTGTCTGTGTCTGTCTCTTAACCTGCCTCTCTCTTTCCCTCTCTTTCCCTGTCTGTCTCTTTCCCTGTGTCTGTCTCTTTGTCTGTGTCTGTCTCTTTACCTGTCTTTGTCTGTCTCTTAACCTGTCTCTCTCTTTCCCGGTCTGTCTCTTTCCCTGTCAGTCTGTCTCTTTGTCTGTGTCTGTCTCTTTGTGTCTGTCTCTTACCCTGTCTATGTCTGTTTCTTACCCTGTCTGTGTCTGCCTCTTTCCCTGTGTCTGCCTCTTTCCCTGTCTGTGTCTGTCTCTTTCCCTGGCTGCATTGTGACACGCCAACATTCCATATAAGGGCGTGGCTGCCAATTCTTCTGAAGTTCTGGCTGCACTGTGGCTCCCAGTTCCATTCGCTTTAATGGAGGCAGGTTTTTTGGTGAATAACTGTAAAGCGCGGGGTTAAAATTTCCCCTCAAAACATAGCCTATGACGCTCTCGGGGTCCAGAAGTGTGAGTGTGCAAAATGTTGTGGTTGTAGCTGCGACGGTGCAGATGCCAATCCCGGACATACATACATACACACATTCAGCTTTATATATTAGATTGGGGGGAATAATAGCGATGTCTCCATAGGGGGTGAAGATGTAACCGTCACGGTTCGCTCTGCTACATTAGAAGGCAGTAGGATTACAATATAGGTCACATATTTGTCATCGGGTTCCGGAGGTTTCATGTCACTCCTCAATACAAAATAATTACAAAACTGTGCCCCAGATTTATCAACATGAACATTTTAGGAGTCAGTCACGCTGGAAGCTGCGTTGTCTTTATTTGCGCCAAATTTTCAAAGCGTCGCACAACGTCTGATAAGTTTCACCCTCCTTTGAATCAAACAACTTTCGTCCAGAGCCGATCCCTACTTATGTTTTGAAAGGCAAAAAAAAAAATTCTGACACTCCGAAAGCCATCTTCAAAGGAGGAGGAGAGAAGGGGTTAATGCCACGCAATCAGCCAGAAAGAGATGTGGAAATGTTGATTAATAACTCTTTTATGCCATAGGTCTACGTGTTTCGAGGTATGAAACCTCTTCCTCAGGACCAAGATATCAACAATGTTCATATTCTGGTCCTGAGGAAGAGGTTTCATACCTTGAAACGCGTAGACCTATGGAATAAAAGAGTTAAAGATGTGGAAATGTTGATTTATTAATAACTCTTTTATGCCATAGGTCTACGTGTTTCGAGGTATGAAATCCTCTTCCTCAGGACCAAGATATCAACAATGTTCATATTCTGGTCCTGAGGAAGAGGTTTCATACCTCGAAACGTGTAGACCTATGGAATAAAAGAGTTATTAATCAATCAACACATCTCTTTCTGGCGGATTGCGCGGCATTAACCCCTTCTCTCCTCCTGCTTTGACGATATATCGACGTGGGGCCGCGGCAGCTGCCATTATCTCATGCTATCTGTGGTGGTTGTCACCTTTCACAACCTCAGCTGGTGAGTGTATAATATTCTACATTACTCGTTTATTTATCTGGTGAGACCCTATCAGCGCTTCTGTTCTCTAGCTGTATAATCTCCAAAAGCTGAAATTGTAGGTACAAAAAAAGGGTAAAATGCGGTACAGTGATGCATTTTGGGTCTGGAAATTATTTTAACAAGAATAAAGGAAACCGTTTTTTTTTGGACTGAAGTCTCTTTTACAACAGGAGTGAAACAACAAAAACATCTCCAACCAAACTTAAAAGAAGCAAGTATGCGATATGTGCCTGAGTAGTATGGATTTCCATGACTAGATTTTTAGAACATGGTAATTTTTTAAATCTTCTTTATACAGTACAGACCCCGGTCCCTGGTCGCCAGTGGTATATACAAGTGCATCTCAATAAATTAGAATATCATCAAAAAGTTCATTTATTTCAGTAATTCAATACAAAAAGAGAAATACATATATTATATAGAGTCATTACACACAGAGGGATCTATTCCTATATAGTATATAGAGTCATTACACACAGAGGGATCTATTCCTATATATTATATAGAGTCATTACACACAGAGGGATCTATTCCTATATAGTATATAAAGTCATTACACACAGAGGGATCTATTCCTGTATATTATATCGAGTCATAACACACAGAGGGATCTATTCCTATATATTATATAGAGTCATTACACACAGAGGGATCTATTTCTATATATTATATAGTCATTCCACACAGCGGGATCTATTCGTATATATTATATAGAGTCATTACACACAGAGGGATCTATTCCTATAATATAGAGTCGTTACACACAGAGGGATCTATTCCTATATAGTATATAGAGTCATTACACACAGAGGGATCTATTCCTATATATTATATAGAGTCATTACACACAGAGGGATCTATTCCTATATATTATATATAGTCATTACACACAGAGGGATCTATTCCTATATAATATATAGAGTCATTACACACAGAGGGATCTATCCCTGTATATTATATAGAGTCATTACACATAGAGGGATCTATCCCTATATATTATATAGAGTCATTACACACAGGGATCTATTCCTATATATTATATAGAGTCATTACACACAGGGATCTATTCCTATATATTATATAGAGTCATTACACACAGAGGGATCTATTCCTATATATTATATATATATATAGTCATTACACACAGAGGGATCTATTCCTATATATTATAGAGTCATTACACACAAAGGGATCTATTTCAAGTATTTATTTCTGTTAATGTTGATGATTATGACTTACAGCCAATGAAAACCCAAAAGTCATTATCTCAGAAAATTAGAGTAATTAAGAGAAAACACCTGCAAAGGCTTCTTGAGTGTTAAAATGGTCCCTTAGTCTTGTTCAGTAGGCTACAGAATCATGGGGAAGACTGCTGACTTGACAGATGTCCAGAAGACAGTCATTGACACACTCCACAAGGAGGGTAAGCCAGAAAAGGTCATTGATAAAGAAGCTCGCTGTTCACAGAGTGCTGTATCCAAGCATATTAATGGAAAGTTGAGTGGAAGGAAAAAGTGTGGTAGAAAAAGGTGCACAAGTAATCGGGATAACCGCAGCCTTGATAGGATTGTTAAGAAAAGGCCATTCAATAATTTCGGGTAGATTCACAAGGAGTGGACGCTGCTGGAGTCAGTGCTTCAAGAGCCACCGCACACAGACGTATCCAGGACATGGGCTACAAGTGTCGCATTCCTTGTGTCAGGCACCTCATGACCAATAGACAACGCCAGAAGCGTCTTACCTGGGCCAAGGATATAAAGATCTGCACTGTTCTCCGGGGCCAAGGTGCTGTTTTCAGTTGAAGGTAAATTTTGCATTTCATGTGGAAATCGCGGTCCCAGAGTCTGGAGGAAGAGCGGAGGCCACAATCCAAGCTGCTGAGGTCTAGTGTGAAGTCTCCACAATCAGTGATGGTTTGCGGGGCCATGTCATCTGCTGGTGTAGCTCCGCTGTGCGTTATCAACACCAAAGTCAGCGCAGCCGTCTACCAGGAGATTTTACAGCACTTCATGCTTCCCTCTGCCGACAAACTTTTTGGAGATGGAAATGTCATTTTCCAGCAGGACTTGGCCCCTGTCCACACTGCCAAAAGTGTCTATACCTGGTTTATTAACCACAGTATCACTGAGCTTGATTTGCCAGCAAACTCACCTGACCTAAACCCCATAGAGAATCAAATCAAATGCGGCAATCAAAGCAACCTGGGCTTCCATAACACCTCAGCAGTGTTACAGTCTGATCGCCTCCATGCCACATTGCCGCATTGATGCAGGAATTCATGCAAAAGGAGCCCTGATCAAGTATTGAGGTATTTACTGTACAGACTTTTCAGCAGGCGCCAACATTTCTGAGTGTAACATCATTTTATCAGTTGGTCTTATATCATATTCTAATTTTCTGAGATAATGACTTTTGGGTTTTCATTGGCTGTAAGCCATAATCATCAACATTAACAGAAATAAACACTGAAATAGATCACTCTGTGTCTAATGATTCTATATAATATATAGGAATAGATCCCTCTGTGTGTAATGACTCTATATAATATATAGGAATAGATCCCTCTGTGTGTAATGACTCTATATAATATATAAGAATAGATCCCTCTGTGTGTAATGACTATATAATATATAGGTATAGATCCCTCTGTGTGTAATGACTATATAATATATAGGAATAGATCCCTCTGTGTGTAATGACTCTATATAATATATAGGAATAGATCCCTCTGTGTGTAATGACTCTATATAATATATAAGAATAGATCCCTCTGTGTGTAATGACTATATAATATATAGGTATAGATCCCTCTGTGTGTAATGACTATATAATATATAGGAATAGATCCCTCTGTGTGTAATGACTCTATATAATATATAGGTATAGATCCCTCTGTGTGTAATGACTCTATATAATATATAGGAATAGATCCCTCTGTGTGTAATGACTCTATATAATATATAGAAATAGATCCCTCTGTGTGTAATGCCTCTATATAATATATAGCAATAGATCCTTCTGTGTGCAATGACTATATAATATATAGGAATAGATCCCTCTGTGTGTAATGGCTATATATAATGTATAGGAATAGATCCTTCTGTGTGTAATGACTCTATATAATATATAGCAATAGATCCTTCTGTGTGTAATGACTATATAATATATAGGATTAGATCCCTCTGTGTGTAATGACTCTATATAATATATAAGAATAGATCCCTCTGTGTGTAATGACTCTATATAATATATAGGAATAGATCCCTCTGTGTGTAATGCCTCTATAAAATATATAGCAATAGATCCTTCTGTGTGCAATGACTCTATATAATATATAGGATTAGATCCCTCTGTGTGTAATGACTATGTAATATATAGGAATAGATCCCTCTGTCTGTAATGACTATATATAATGTATAGGAATAGATCCCTCTGTGTGTAATGACTCTATATAATATATAGGAATAGATCCCTCTGTGTGTAATGACTCTATATAATATATAGGAATAGATCCCTCTGTGTGTAATGACTCTATATAATATATAGGAATAGATCCCTCTGTGTGTAATGACTCTATATAATATACAGGAATAGATCCTTCTGTGTGTAATGACTATGTAATATATAGGATTTGATCCTTCTGTGTGTAATGACTATGTAATATATAGGAATAGATCCCTCTGTGTGTAATGACTCTATATAATATATAATAAACAGATGAAATAGATCCCTCTGTGTGTAATTAACTTTTTGATGATATTCTAATTTATTGAGATGCACTTGTATATAGGATCCAGTCCCCCAGTGCTATATACCAGTCCTAGTTACTCATCAGTCCGGATCTCTTCGGATACATTACCAGGATCCAGCCATAGAGTGGGGAAAATAACGTTAAACCCATGTATCTGTTTTGGGTGACAGTGGGACCCCCAGAAGCTCCGGGCCCTGGTGCGGATGACGTGTTGTAACATATCTCTCTCCGTCCTCTCGGATTCTGCAGTCCGTGATGAATGTGTAATATTTGGATTATTGAGTTTTTTCCGCAGCCGCTGCCGAGATGTCTCCATAAATCTGCAGCTGCACAAATTGCTTTTGCTTTCCCCATCCAGAACTTGTCTCATGTGAATACGATGAATTCGGGAAGCGGCGGTGTCTGTAGATACAATTCCTCTGCGTCTGCTCTGATTATTGGACAATAATGTACATTTTGTATAATGTGAAGTTTACATTCTAATTGAATCCTATTCATAAGACACTCAGAGTTCCCAGTATGCAAGCTTTTGGGGTCTCTGGTGGTCATTTCTCTGCTTTACAGGTTGGGGTCACATCCGATAAAACACCATCCGGCATGTGGCTACGGTGGCCTTCGTCTGATCATTGCGGGTCTCGCTCCTGGTGGAGACAGAGGTGCGGCCTGCCACGAATGTCGCTGCAGTGGAAATCTAAAATTACGTGGCACAAATGGCTGAACATGAGAGTGGCTTGAATCCTCCAGGACAGGAGCTACACTCTGTAAATGGCTCATAGAACGGGTGCTGAACCGGTAAACCCCCTGTGTAATATTACAATATTCTAAGAAAATAGGTCTTAATGACACTTCCCATGTGATGAAAGTATTGACTGCAAGTGCTAGTCACCTACAGTGTTGTAAGTGTAGCCACCACGCTACTCCTTGCCGGGCCGGGGGTGCGGATCCTCTGCGTCGTCACGGTGTGGCCTGGCCCGGTTTCGTTGCCCCGAGGCGTACAGAAAGGAGGGTTGGAGGGTGGTAGTTGGAGGTTAGGAAAGTCTTATAAGATCGTGACGCCACCGGTGGTACGCGGCTACGGATGGGGGCCGCCGCTGCGGGTGCTGCTCTCCGAGTATGATGGTGAAGGTCGCAGCCGGGATTGTGTCGCGGGATTACCCCGGGGAGGATGATGGAGGACAGACGGGGGTGGTGGTAGTCCCCATTGGTGCCGCAATGCTGGGCGACGGCGATGGTAAATGAGAGGCAGAGATAGGGGCTGCGGTTCCAGGTCTTTTCACTGGTAGTTCCCGCGCCGACCCAGAGTATTGTTCTCTGCCACGATGGGCTCCAGCCGATCCCAGATCTGTTGGCGGTCACCGCCGGTGCCCGTGAAAGTCTTTTAGTGAAGTATCCCTCGGTTGCTATCTGGGATCGGGGCCGAGCCTCCTGCTCCAAGCCACGGGCCCACGAAGAGAGAGAAACACTAACTCCAGTTTTCACTGCGAGAGGTTACCCCAAGCTGTGCCCGGAAAAGTCTGTCTCAAGTGTATTGGTTGCGCCTACTTCTACCCCATGTGGTGCCCACCCCCAGTGGTTGTCCTATTGACCGGGGAAGTCCCATGTTTCGTGATGGCTCACTACCCTGTCTGCCCTAGTCCAACCCCCTGTGAGTAAGAACCTTACTGTTGTATGTGTGTGTTTTGTGAAGGCACCGGCAGGTTAACCCCCTCCTGACCCGGGATAGATATTACCCCTGAAAAGTGGTATAATACCCTGTGGCGCCTGAAGCCCAAGGGTGCCACATAAGTGCATTGGCACAGTGATTCATCATTGGAAAGTGAGTTAGCTGTCATTGAAGAAAATTAAGAGGCATTACAAGGCATAGTGCCGCCCTTTGCCTTTCAATCTCGCCATACTACCATTTTTGTTTTGGAGGAATCGAAACGTTCAAGTCCTGCCAAAAAAGCAGCCCAGAATGGCTCCAAATCCAAGATAGAACTCCCACATTGGATGGATTTTGCATAAACACTACCCTTTTTAGCCCAGGGTGCCACAAATTTGCTAGGACTGTATTTAAAAATTCACTGGAGTTGACCTATATACCCAGGTACCTGGAAATTATGATTCTGGACAATTTTAAGTGACAGCCCTGGATGTTACAAAGGGCCCTTCCCATAAGGCTGTCCTGTGGGAATCCCTCTTATGTCATGCAGTATCAAAAAGGTGCCATAACAGTGTCTTTGCATTGTACAAAGGCCCATTTTCTTTAAAGCAGTTTATGCTAGTTTGTGGCATAACTAAATCCCCAAAAAGTCTCAAATTGCAGAAATTTTAGATTTTTTTTTACCAAGCTGTCATGGTGAGCAGGGGATAGGGGCTCCTAGACTGTCCCTCAGGCTGGGGGACACTAGCTATCCCTGATCTCAGAGTTACCTCTGATGGTGAGGATATCTGGGCCGCCTTCCTTGCCCTTCTCCTGACCAGCGCTGATCTTTTACCCCCAACCCCTGGGGAGGGCTGGAGTAGATGTGATAAAGCAAACAGAAATAGACAAACAGGGGAAACCAAATCTCTATCTCATGGCACACATATAGATGTATAATGCAAAAAGAGCTTAGGAGGAAAATAAGAGCAGGGAGGAAACAACAAGATAATGGGAGAACTACAAAACAACTCCACACACAAAATATTACAATCACCAGCACGACTGGGATACAACAGCATACGGACCGGTTTAATAAAGGCTATAGTCGGCATGGGGTGACAGGCTCCACCGTCTTAACAAGGCGAAGAGTGACTGTGGTAGGTCTCCCAGATCATGTGATCCAAGCAGTAATCAGCAGGCTAGCAGAGATTAACTCCTGCAATCCCGATCACTAATGAGAACACAGCTGGTAGATGCCCGAGCCTGTCCATGCAACTCAAAAGCACCAAAGGAGGCATAGTGAGGAATGTCAGATTCAGCAGTGTGAACAGTGTCAGATGCCGCCATGACACTTGGCAAGTTTAGAGCCAAACACCGTGTGACACAAGCTTGCCAAAAGATAAAGAAGTGATCAAGGAGTACCAGGAGGGGGCGTGCCTACCAGCTTTTAGGCTGATTAACTCCAATGAATTTCTGATTTTCAGACTTGTGCATAAAATGGCACTTGTTACGTCCGGGTGGTGGAAGCACTGGACCGTACACTGATTTCCCCTGAGGAGGCAGCCAGGCTGGTCACCCCGCCAGAGGGTCCTGATGCATGGCAGCCGGAGCACTATAGGTAGCTGGACAGTCCGTAGAGAAGCAGGAAAGGTGGATGATGCTGAACCCACGGAGTTCTGGATGGTAGTCCGGGTGACGAGGCTCAGGGTCCGAGGCCGGGTTATAGGGTCAGGCGGGATCCGGAACCTGCTGAGCGATGGAACGGGTCACCGAACGGAGCCAGAGACTGGAGACTGGCGGAGCTGCAGAGGTGGTGGGACATCCGCCGAAGTCACCGTCAGGGTCCAGGGATGGACTTGGTTCGGAGCGACTGGCGTGGCAGGATAGGCTCTACGAGACAGGACAGGGTTAATACAAGGCAAAGCACAGAGCAAAGCAATACGGGGACCTGAACACTAGCTTGCTAAACACGTAGAACAGGCCCCGCCCACCAGGAAAGAGAAACCTTATATACCCTGTACCTGTCTATGCAATATCCTGTTTCTGGGTGCTGGCCCTTTAAGAAAGGGTCAATGACCGCGCGCGCGCCCTAATGCGCATGCGCGAGGCCCGCGTGCCAGACGCCAGTCCAGGAAGCGGTGAGGAGGAAGCAGGAGCGCCCGGCTGGTAGTCCCACGTCGCAGAGGAGCGCCGGGAGCGGGGAGCTGGACGCATGGAGGCCGCAGGCGGGGAAGAGGAGGCCGGGACCGGAGTGGTAAGCAGGGGACGCCGCCGGGGAGCGGGCCACGGGAACCGGAGGACGGGACCAGGGGACCGGGAAGCGTGACAGTACCCCCTCCCCCACGCCCCCCCCGCAAGCGGGACAGGAAGGCACGAATCAGAGGAGTGCCAACATTCTCCCGGGGCTCCCAGGACCGATCCTCGGGACCATAACCCGCCCAGTCTACCAGGAAGTACTGCCGACCTCGCACGGTCTTCATGGCCATGATATCCCTTACCGCATAGATGTCATCGTCAGCAATAGGAGGGGGAGCAGCACCGACCTCAGCGGAGAAGGGACCAAGGACAACAGGCTTGAGTAAGGAGACATGGAAGGAGTTGGGTATCCGCATCGTGGCCGGGAGTTGCAGCTTGTAGGAGACTGCATTGATCTTGCTGATGATCTTAAACGGCCCGATGTAGCGAGGACCCAACTTGTACGAGGGTAACTTCAATCGGACATATCTGGATGCAAGCCAGACCAGATCACCTGGGGAGAAACACGGGGGATCCAGGCGCCTCTTGTCCGCATGTCTCTTCATCCGCAAAGAAGCACATTCTAGGGAAGACTTGACAAAGTTCCATATAGCTGAAAAGTCCCGAACCAGAGC
This sequence comes from Anomaloglossus baeobatrachus, assembly GCF_048569485.1. Taxonomy (NCBI): domain Eukaryota; kingdom Metazoa; phylum Chordata; class Amphibia; order Anura; family Aromobatidae; genus Anomaloglossus; species Anomaloglossus baeobatrachus. Next base: position 35,091,705 of record NC_134358.1, read on the forward strand.
ATCTGCTGTGGGGACATCGGAAGCCGAGGATACTGGCAACGGGACAGAAGGCTGCAGTCCATACACGATCTGAAAGGGAGAGCTGGAGGTGGACTCACTGATGTGCTGGTTATGGGAGAACTCAGCCCAAGGTAGGAGCGTGGACCAATCGTCATGATGGATGTTGACGTAGTGGCGCAGGAAGGAGGTCAGGATCTGATTGACCCGTTCCACTTGGCCATTCGACTGAGGATGGTAGGCCGAAGAAAAGTCCAAGGACACTCCCATATGTTTGCAGAGAGCCCTCCAGAAAAGTGAGGTAAACTGAGTTCCTCTGTCAGACACTATGTGTGCGGGGAAGCCATGCAATCGGAATATGTGCTGTATGAAGGAGTCAGCTAGCTCCTGGGCAGAGGGCAGTCCAGCCATGGGAACGAAGTGGGCCATCTTTGAGAAGCGATCCACCACAACCCATATGACCGTATGTCCGGAGGATAAGGGTAAGTCCGTGATAAAGTCCATTGCGATATGTTGCCACGGAACGGAAGGAATGGGCAGAGGCAGAAGACGTCCATAGGGTAGGTGCTTGGGTGTCTTGTTCCGGGCACAGGATGGACAGGCTGAGACGAAGGTTGCGACGTCTTTACGGAGGGACGGCCACCAGTAGTGACGGACAATCGTGCTCCAAGTTTTCTTCTGACCAGCATGGCCGGCGATCTTAGAAGCATGGCCCCAGTGCAGGACTCTCTGTCTGTCAGTATCTGAGACATAGGTTTTCCCAGGGGGTATCTGAGTTAGAGCGACAGGAGTCACCGGAATGGATTTTGCTGGGGTTGATGATGGGCTGGTATGTCTCCTCCTCCAACTCCACGGGCACGAAGGATCTGGACAGAGCGTCTGCCCGCACGTTCTTATCCGCAGGCCGAAAATGGGGTTGGAAATCAAATCGAGCAAAGAACAAGGACCAGCGGGCTTGTAGTGGATTTAGTCTTTGGGCAGACCGCAGGCACTCCAGATTCTTGTGGTTCGTGTATATGATTACAGGGTATACAGCTCCTTCCAGGAGGTAGCGCCATTCCTCCAAGGCCAGCTTCACGGCCAGTAGCTCCCGATCCCCAATGGTGTAGTTGCGTTCGGGTGCCGAGAAGCTCTTGGAGAAGAATCCACATGTGACCATCTTTCCGGAGGGGGAGTTCTGCATCAACACTGCCCCGGCTCCTGAGGAGGAGGCATCCACCTCTTTGGTGAACTGTCGGTTCAATTCAGGGCGATGGAGAACCGAGGAAGAAGCAAACGCTTGTTTCAAGGAGCAGAACGCGGCATCGGCCGCCGGGGACCAGTCCTTAGGATTAGCTCCTTTTTTAGTCAAGGCAGAGAGAGGTGCAGTCAAGGCAGAGAAATGCGGGATGAACTGACGGTAGTAGTTCGCAAAGCCGAGAAAGCGTTGGATAGCCTTCAGTCCGGAAGGAGGAGGCCAGTTGATGATGGCAGACACTTTCTCTGGGTCCATCTGCAGGCCAGTGTCCGAGATTACATAACCCAGGAAGGGAAGAGACGACTTTTCGAAGATGCATTTCTCGTACTTGGCGTACAGACGATTCTCTCTAAGCCTCTGGAGGACTAGCTGCACATTCTCTCGGTGGGTTTGTAGATCCGGAGAAAAGACCAGGATGTCGTCCAGATACACCACGACACAGACATAGAGGAGATCTCTGAACACGTCGTTCACCAGTTCTTGGAAGACTGCCGGAGCGTTACACAGACCAAAGGGCATGACACAATACTCATAGTGCCCATCCCGAGTGTTGAATGTAGTTTTCCATTCGTCTCCAGAGCGAATGCGAACCAGATTATAGGCCCCACAAAGGTCCAACTTGGTGAATACACGGGCTCCTCGGAGCCGATCGAATAGTTCGGGGATAAGCGGCAGAGGGTATTTGTTCTTTACGGTGATCTGGTTTAATCCCCGGTAGTCAATGCAAGGGCGCAGATCACCTTCCTTCTTCTTGACGAAGAAAAACCCCGCTCCGGCAGGGGACGAGGACCTCCGAATGAACCCCTTAGCTAGGCTCTCGGTGATATAGGTAGACATAGCTCGTGTTTCAGCAGGGGACAAGGGGTATATCCGTCCTCGAGGAGGCGTGGTTCCTGGTAGTAACTCGATAGCACAGTCGTAGGGACGATGAGGCGGTAACACCTGTGACTCCTTTTTATCAAACACGTCCGTGAAGGACCAGTAGGCAGAAGGCAGTCCTGGTAGAGACTCTGGAACCGGAGGGCGTCGGACAGGCTGGATGGATTTCAGACATCTCTCGTGACACGAGGAGCCCCATCGGGTGATTTCACCTGTACTCCAGCTGACCGATGGTTCGTGTGTCTGTAGCCATGGAAGTCCCAGCAGGATCTGATGAGACATGCGCGGGAGGACGTAGAAGGTGATCTTCTCGGTGTGCAGAGCACCGATTCGTACTTCCACAGGCTTGGTGATCAGGGAGACGGTGTCAGAGAGGGGTTTCCCATCAACAGAGGCAATCACCAGCGGTTTCTGTAGTGGGAGGACAGGCACCTGGTACTTATCCACCGTGGCCTGCTGGATGAAGTTGCCTGCTGCTCCGGAATCGAGATACGCCTCAGCCGTGAACCGGGTCTCTTCTGTAGTGACTTGAATAGTCCAGGTAACGGAGTCTGAGAGAGTCCCAGCACCTAGGGTGGCCTCTCCTACCAAGCCTAGGCTTTGGAGTTTCCCGGCTTCTCGGGACAAGAGCGTAGCAGGTGTGTGCCATCACCGCAGTAGAAGCAGAGACCCTTTGCTAGTCGTTCTGCTCGGCGTTGTTCCGACTGCTTCAGGCGGTCAATCTGCATGGGCTCGGAGGTAGACACGCCAGGTGACGCCAACTGGGGAACGATGGACTTCTGTGGTGGGGAGGAGTGCCGTATCGGACGCCTCTCGCGGGACACTTCTTTGGATCGTTCCTGAAAACGAATATCTACTCGAGTTGCTAGGGCAATCAGGGCATCCAGGGTGGAAGGCACGTCACGTCCAGCCAGCTCATCTTTAATACGACCCGAGAGTCCTTCCCAGAAGGCGGCGATTAGAGCCTCAGTGTTCCACCCGAGTTCCGAAGCCAAGGTGCGAAAACGGATGGCATATTGGCCCACCGTCAGAGTCCCCTGACGTAGCCGGAGGAGAGATGAGGCAGACGCGGAGGCGCGTCCGGGCTCGTCAAAGGTGCCACGAAATGCCTGCAGGAATTCCTGGATGTTGGTGGTCACCGGATCCTCCTTCTCCCACAAGGGGTTCATCCAGGCCAGTGCCTCTCCCTCTAGATGGGACATCATGAACGCGACCTTGGCTTGGTCGGAGGCAAACAAGTGCGGCAGCAGTTTGAAATGGAGAGAGCATTGATTGATGAATCCCCTGCAGGTCTTGGGATCTCCGGCGTACCGGGGTGGTGAGGCCAAACGAAGTCTGGAAGCATCCGAGGAGGCTGCCACGGGAGCAGTGGCCGTGGATTGTACAGTGGAAACCTGAGATGCCGAGGATGTGACCGTCGCTTGTAGCGTGTTCAGGCGGGTATCCATAGAAGACATGAAGTTCAGCATGCGGGTCTGGGTCTCACACTGGCGTGTGAGTTCCTGCTGCAAGGCCGCTAGTGCTTCGGCTGGATCCATGGCCTGTTCTAGCTGTTACGTCCGGGTGGTGGAAGCACTGGACCGTACACCGATTTCCCCTGAGGAGGCAGCCAGGCTGGTCACCCCGCCAGAGGGTCCTGATGCACGGCAGCCGGAGCACTATAGGTAGCTGGACAGTCCGTAGAGAAGCAGGAAAGGTGGATAATGCTGAACCCACGGAGTTCTGGACGGTAGTCCGGGTGACGAGGCTCAGGGTCCGAGGCCGGGTTATAGGGTCAGGCGGGATCCGGAACCTTCTGAGCGATGGAACGGGTCACCGAACGGAGCCAGAGACTGGAGACTGGCGGAGCTGCAGAGGTGGTGGGACATCCGCCGAAGTCACCGTCAGGGTCCAGGGATGGACTTGGTTCGGAGCGACTGGCGTGGCAGGATAGGCTCTACGAGACAGGACAGGGTTAATACAAGGCAAAGCAATACGGGGACCTGAACACTAGCTTGCTAAACACGTAGAACAGGCCCCGCCCACCAGGAAAGAGAAACCTTATATACCCTGTACCTGTCTATGCAATATCCTGTTTCTGGGTGCTGGCCCTTTAAGAAAGGGTCAATGACCGCGCGCGTGCGCCCTAATGCGCATGCGCGAGGCCCGTGTTCCAGAAGCCAGTCCAGGAAGCGGTGAGGAGGAAGCAGGAGCGCCCGGCTGGGAGTCCCACGTCGCAGAGGAGCGCCGGGAGCGGGGAGCTGGACGCATGGAGGCCGCAGGCGGGGAAGAGGAGGCCGGGACCGGAGTGGTAAGCAGGGGACGCCGCTGGGGAGCGGGGAGCGGGCCACGGGAACCGGAGGACGGGACCAGGGGACCGGGAAGCGTGACAGCACTTTTGATGAATCTGCTCCTCTGTGATTCATTTGCATTATTTAAAAAAAAAAAAAAAAGTGAAAGTCTTCTTGTAGAATAAGCAACTTATGACAGACCAGAGAATCTTGTCGGGCTGAGCTTGTCTATCTGAAAGCTGTTATTTTTCTACATGTGTGTGATCCAGTGTGATCCGCTGGGGGGGGTCAACCAATCACGAAGTCCGAAGTCCCTCTTTTGCCATTCCACATACATTATGTAGGACTGAGGAATGCAAACGAGCACTGTGCTTACTGATCATCCACCATTCACAAGAACAACTGTCCTGTGTCCCCTGCTTGAATGGAGCAGCTCTTTTTAACCCTATCCCAATGCAGGATGCAGCAGTAAATCCTATATCGGGTCCGCGTGTTTGGAGTGGGTATAGAGCCTGTCTACTGTGTCCCCTATATGTTATGTGGAAGAAGTGCTTTAGTCAGATAAGACCAAAGTAGTACTTTTTTTGTACTAAATGCAAAACACTATGTGTGTCAAAAACTGCACATCCCCCTGAAAATGCCATCCCCACTGTCAAACATGGTGGAAGCATCATGCTGTGAAGAGGCTTTTCTTAAGGGATAATATATATAATTTATATATATATATATATATATATATATATATATATATATATATATATATATATATATATATATATATATATATATATATATATATATATATATATATATATATAAAAATATAAATAATAATAAAAATAATAAGGGACAAGGAAGTTAGTCAGAGTTAATAGGAAGATGGATGGAGCTAAATAAAGGGTGATCCTGTAAAGTGTGGAAGGAACTGTCTCATTTGCTCATTGCTGCCCCCTACTGAGCAAGCAACTTTGTATAGTCTGGCAAGAGGACAGAAGTTACGCACCTGTCTCCCCTTCAGGATGCAGCTCCATTTCCTTCCTTTATGGGCCACTACCATTGTGATCCTCCTTGTTTAGTCTTACAGGTTGCCTGGCATTTAGCTGTGACATAATCTCCCAAGGAATTTTAAGACCCACTTGAATATTCCACTGTATTTGGATATTGAGACTATAATGTGATCAGTCGCCGTTGGTCTGGAGATTGCCTTCATCCAATTTCTTTTGTCCCTATCATGTCCTCAGATTCCTGTGTTTCTACTATTTGCATAACCCATCGTTTGCTGTAAGTATCACAAACTATTGAGTCCATTCACATTACTTTGCAATGTGCTATGGATATAATCCTATACAAAACCACCATATACAGTGCGTAGTGCACATAGGAAAGTGGATATCTAAGATTAAAATGAACCTACAAAAATTGGATAGCCACAAAGATAATAAATATAAGCGTTATTTTATTGACGTAAATAAATATTAATGTAAAAAAAACTATATTTAAAACAAGAAGGAGCATCACATGGAAAGAAGTTAATTGAAAACATTAAATATGGGTATATTTTATATATAAATATAATAAATGGTCAGTGGTAAACTCTATGTAATAGTTTAATCTAATATATAAAGCTGAATGTGTGTATGTATGTGTGTGTGTGTGTGTGTATGTGTGTGTGTGTATGTATGTCCGGGATTGGCATCTGCACCGTCGCACTTACAGCCACACTCACACTTCTGGACCCCGAGAGTGTCATAGGCTATGTTTTGAGGGGAAATTTTAACCCCGCGCTTTACAGTTATTCACCAAAAAAAACTGCCTCCATTAAAGCGAATGGAGCTGGGAGCCACAGTGCAGCCAGAACTTCAGAAGAATGCGCAGCCACGCCCTTATATGGAATGTTGGCGTGTCACAATGCAGCCAGGGAAAGAGGCAGACACAGACAGGTAAAGAGACAGACACAGGGAAACAGACATCCAAGGAAAGAGAGGGAAAGAGACAGACAGGGTAAGAGACAGACAAAGACAGGTAAAGAGACAGACAAAGAGACAGACACAGGGAAAGAGAGGGAAAGAGGGAAAGACAGACAGGGAAAGAGACAGACAGGGAAAGTGACAGAGATAGATAGACAGACAGGGAAACAACAGATATTAACCCGGGCGAAGCCGGGTAGTACAACTAGTTACTTTATATAATGAAACATAGCGATGAAACAGGTAAATAGAATATAGTAATATGTTACCTGTGTTTCCCCGAAAATAAGACATGGTCTTATGTTATTTTTTGCTAGGGCTTATTTTCAGGGGATGTCTTTTATTTTCCCCATGAACAGCAATCCACATTTATTCTTAAACAAAAAAAAAAAATCAACATTTAATCAGATATAATCATCACATTCTGGAACACCAACACTTTGTGTTAATCCTATTACTGGGTCAGATGCACATTTTCTTATCTGATCTGCTGTTCTCATGGTGCAGAACCGTCCTATAGTGGTGGGTACAGACCATATTTAGTAAGGGTTAAATTACCTGATTAAATTTATTATTCTCTATGTACTGCTAAGTTTACCTCCAAAAGAAAGCAGACACCCCCTAAAAGAGTTGCACTTACCAGACCCAACAATTAGAGTTGGGAAGTGAATGGGCTCTCACATACAGATCTGCATTAGTGTCAGGTTCCCCTGCGTTCTACAGCGGTTGGCTTTCCCTAGTGACTGGAAGCAGTATCAGTCGCGCGGAGTGATACTGGTACTGGAATGGCGAGGGTCTTGACAGTGACGCAGATCTCTGTGTGAGAGCCCATCCACCATCGGCACTTATCAACTGTAATTGTTTGGGGCATAGTGAGTGTGATTTATTTTTTTGGGTATGGGGGATGTCTGCTTTCTTTGATGACGAATCCTGCTGTGTTTTATATCTTTTTTAGTTGCTTGGACACTTCCTTATGGAACCGCAACCAGGCCTTTTTGGAGTAGGGCTTATATTTTAAGCAAATTCAAAAGAGCCCCCAAATCCTACGTGGGCTTATTTTCAGGGTAGGTCTTACTTTTGGGGAAACAAGGTATTAAAATATGTTTGTTGAAGAACAAAAACACACCATAAATAAATAAATAGCAAATAACATGATTTAATGCAAACGTCACGTTTCAACATACCATAAAGGGCTGAAAACAGGGAAACTTGCCCAGACAATCATGACCCTAATACTCCAACGTACGCTTTGCTTGGCTTGCTCGATGTGCTGTGACTTCTGTAACTTGCATCTGCTGCTGATTAACCCATCATTGACTGTAAGCATCGCAAATGTAATCCATCATTGACTGTAAGCATCACAAACTGTTCATATTACAGTACGATCTGCGGTGGATTCAGCTACCTACATGTGAGTGTTGCTGTTTTCCTTTTAATCTGCTTTCCTGGTTTTGTGTCTCCTGCCTCACTTGTTTGTTTGCCATCCAACATAGGCTACTTTCACACTTGCGTTGTTTTAAATCCGTCAGGTCCGTCGTTGCGACGGATGTCATTAGGCGAGGCTCACATTTCCGTTGTTTTGCATCAGTCACAATCCGCCGCTCTGATAAACAACACAATCCGTTTGGCGGATTCCGTTGTTTACCATAGACTTATATGAGCGGCGAATTGTGACTGATGCCCTTGCGTTGCATCCTCCGCCTGAACGCAGAATGTAACGTTTTTTTGAGCAGCGGAATCCTTAGGATTTCGCTGCGCATGCTCTCTCTCGGTGAACGATCAGCTGATCGCCCAGAAGCCGCTTTCTGTGAGCGATCAGCTGATCACCCGGCGGCCAGCTGCTGTGAGCGATCAGCTGATCGGCCGGCTGATGTGAGCGATCAGCTGATCAGCCGGCTGCTGTGAGCGATCAGCTGATCACCTGGCGGCCGACTGCTGTGAGCGATCAGCTGATCAGCCGGCTGCTGTGAGCGATCAGCTGATCACCTGGCGGCCAGCTGCTGTGAGCGATCAGCTGGCTGCTGTGAGCAATCAGCTGATCACCCGGCGGCCGGCTGCTGTGAGTGATCAACTGATCACCCGGCGACCGGCTGCTGTGAGCGATCAGCTGATCTCCCGGCCGCCGGCTTTTGAGAGCGATCAGCTGATCTCCCGGCCGCCGGCTTTTGAGAGCAATCAGCTGATCTCCCGGCCGCCGGCTTTTGAGAGCAATCAGCTGATCTCCCGGCCGCCGGCTTTTGAGAGCAATCAGCTGATCTCCCGGCTTTTGAGAGCAATCAGCTGATCTCCCGGCCGCCGGCTTTTGAGAGCCATCAGCTGATCTCCCGGCGGCGGGCTAATGAGAGTGATCAGCTGATCGTTCACAATAGCCGGCCGCCGGGAGATCATCTGATCGCTCTCAAAAGCCGGTGGCCGGCTATTGTGAACGATCAGCTGATCGTTCTCTCGCTCTCGTTTTACAACGGAATCCACTTTCTAATTCCATTATTGTCATCCGTTGTACAACGCATCAGTCACAAGCGTCAAGCAACACATGTGACTGATGCAAAACAACGGAAATGTGAACCTAGCCTTATTTCACAGGATTCCATTCACAGGAATCCTGTGAAAAAACTGATCCGTCATGTCCATTACATTCGTTGTGCGTCCGTTTTTTGACGGATGCGTCGTGATCCGTTTGTGTTTGGGACATCCCAGTGGGTCCGCCAAACATGCTGGGCATGCTCAGTAGAGCATGACGGAATCCAGCACCATAGACATCCATTATAGCTCTTGACGGATTGCAAGGAACACTTGCAGAGTGCGTTTTTTTGCAGCTCCAAAAACCGTTACATTCAGCGTAGCTCGTGCCTCACGGTCAGTCAGTAAACGACTGATCCGTCACGCAGCAGATGCAACACAAAGCCATCCATCGCAATCCGTCACTAATAGAAGTCTATGGGGAAAAAACGGAGTCCTGCAAAATATTTTGCCACTTACCGTAATTCCTCAAGGTGACGGATTGCGACGGATGCAAAACAACGCAAGTGTGAAAGTAGCCATAGCCTGTTGTCCAGGTCAGTAATCTAACATTGTCCGGAAATGCCTTTGCATGGTCTACACTATTATGGGAACAATATGATCCTATGAAGCATTCTCTACCATTGTTCCCGTCAGTGATGAGCTTGGTCATGTCCACTCAGTTGCTGATTCCATACTGCGACTTAAGGCTACTTTACACGCTGCAATATCAGTCCCGATATCGCTAGCGTGGGTACCCGCCCCCATCTGTTGTGCGACACGGGCAAATCGCTGCCCGTGCCGCGCAACATCGCGCAGACCCGTCACACATACTTACCTGCCCGGCGACGTCGCTGTGACCGGCGAACCGCCTCCTTTCTAAGGGGGCGGTCTGTGCGGCGTCACAGCGACGTCACTGAGCGGCCGCCCAATAGAAGCGGAGGGGCGGAGATGAGTGGCCGGAACATCCCGCCCACCTCCTTCCTTCCTCATAGCGGCCGGGAGGCAGGTAAGGAGAGGTTCCTCGTTTCTGCGGCATCACACATAGCAATGTGTGCTGCCGCAGGAGCGACGAACTACATTGCTGCAGTAACGATAATCGAGAATGGACCCCCATGTCACCGATGAGCGATTTTGCACGTTTTTGCAATGATGCAAAATCGCTCATCGGTGTCACACACAGCAACATCGCTAATGCGGCCGGCTGTGCGTCACAAATTCTGTGACCCCAATGACTCCGCATTAGCGATGTCGCAGCGTGTAAAGCCCCCTTTAGACAAGAGGCTAACTCTATGGGCCATTATGCCACCTGGCTCCATTCCTTGTTTGTTCCAGGCGATATTCTTCACTGGCCTATAGTCAAAGATGAACTTGCTGTTAGAGATTTGCCTTCATCATGTCTTGATGATTTCATTTCTCTTGCCACCGAAGTGGACTTAAGTTTTAATGAGCCATCAAGAGACAAATCTCTAGGTTTCCATGTCCTACATTTCAGAACATCTTCAAAATATTCTTCTCGAATAACCATACCAAAACCAATGCAAATAGGTCGGAAAAGATTATCTTTGGTAATAAGATCTCATCGCCTTCCTGAAGAACATTGTATATATTGCACAGTATCTTTCTTACTGATCCAAAATGAAGGCCAGACGGAGAAACTTAGGACACTAAGCGAAGAAAGAGGGATCAGCTTGGGATTAACTCTTCCTCCTCAATATTCAAACTCCTTGTGCCTATGTCAATTTCCTTCAGTTCCTCTGTGATCATGGGTCAAGTATTGATTGATTCTGGAGCTACAGAGAATTTTATGGACTTCTGTCTGGCCAAAAGACTGAAAATTCCTATTGTACACCTCTAAAACTGATCTCCACGAATGGCTTCACTGTTCCTGGTGGCCGTACCCAATCCTGGACAGAGAAGATGAATCTTTAGATTGGGGCACTACATGTTGAAGACATTTCTGTTTTAACTGAATCATTTTCTGAAATGCTGATGCTTTTAGGACTTCCGTGCACAAGGCTACATGCTTTGGTCATTGCTTAGTCATCCGACCAGGTCATTTAGAGGGCGGGAACCATCTTGTCATCATAATTGCCTCAAAGCTCTATCTCAACAACCTTCTCTGAAACTGTGATCTTCAACCTTTGCCTCCAATTTGCCTGCTCCTTGCCAGAACCTCGCAGAAGGTTTCTCTAAGCAAAGCGCCAAGAGGCTACATCCTCATCGTCCGTATGACTTCACCATTCCTTTTCTTACAGGTACTGAACCACCCAAAGTGAGAGTTTACTCTCTGTTTCAGAAACTGAGGCAATGTCTGTCTACATTAAACAGAATCTGGAGACGGAATTCATCCATAAATCTTTACTTCCATTTGATGCAGGCTTCTTCTTAAGAGAAAAGAAGGATGCGTTTCTGAGACCGTGCCTAGAACATTGGGGTCTAAAGATGGTTATCCATTGCCCCTCATCTATGAATTATTTCACAGGAATAAAGGTGCTACCATGTGCCTCAAACTAGACTTTCGTGGAGCTTTTAATTTAATCTACAGTACAGACCAAAAGTTTGGACACACCTTCTTATCTCTAGAACAACTGTTAAGAGGAGACTTTGTGCAGCAGGCCTTCATGGCAAAATAGCTGCTAGGAAAACCACTGCTAAGGACAGGCAGAAGAGACTTGTTTGGGCTAAAGAACACAAGGAATGGACATTAGACCAGTGGAAATCTGTGCTTTGGTCTGATGAGTCCAAATTTGAGATCTTTGGATCCAACCACCGTGTCTTTGTAGAAACGGTGAACGGATGGACTCTACATGGCTGGTTCCCACTGTGAAGCATGGAGGAGGAGGTGTGATGGTGTGGGGGTGCTTTGCTGCTAACACTGTTGGGGATTAATTCAAAATTGAAGGCATACTGAACCAGCATGGCTACCACAGCATCTTGCAGCGGCGTGCTATTCCATCCGATTTGCGTTTAGTTGGACCATCATTTATTTTTCAACAGGACAATGACCCCAAACACACCTCCAGGCTGTGTAAGGGCTAATTGACTAAGAAGGAGAGTGATGGGGTGCTACACCAGATGACCTGGCCTCCACAGTCACCAGACCTGAACCCAATCGAGATGGTTTGGGGTGAGCTGGATCGAAGAGTGAATGCAAAAGGGCCAACAAGTGCTAAGCATCTCTGGGAACTCCTTCAAGACTGTTGGAAAACCATTTCCAGTGACTATCTCTTGCAGCTCATCAAGAGAATGCCAAGAGTGTGAAAAGCAGGAATCAAAGCATAAGGTGGATACTTTGAAGAACCTAGAATATAAGACATATTTCCAGTTGTTTCACACTTTTAAGTATTTCATTCCACGTTTTAATTCATAGTTTTAATGCCTTCAATGTGAATCTACAATTTTGAGAGTCATGAAAATAAAGAAAACTCTTTGAATGAGGAGGTGTGTCCAAATATTTCGTCTGTACTGTACATTAAAGAGGTCGATTAATGGAAGACTGTTCAATATGTGATTATTTATTATTATTATTTATTATTATAGCGCCATTTATTCCATGGCGCTTTACAAGTGAAAGGGTATACGTACAACAATCATTAACAGTACATAACAGACTGGTACAGGAGGAGAGAGGACCCTGCCCGCGAGGGCTCACAGTCTACAGGGAATGGGTGATGGCACAATAGGTGAGGACAGAGCTGGTTGCGCAGTGGTCTACTGGACTGAGGGCTATTGTAGGTTGTAGGCTTGTTGGAAGAGGTGGGTCTTGAGGTTCCGTGATGATCACTAACATATATTTATAACTCTCGGATTCTACAACACATCGTCTGTGTTCCAACACTTTGTGTATGAGATCTTTCACCATGTTCTTTATCAGGACATCCTAGTCTATCTTGATGATGTCCTAATCTTTTTCAAAGACAGACTCTCATTGTCTTCATGCCTGCAAAGAGACTGCAGCAAAATACCAAGTTGGAGAAATGACACTTTGAGCATCATGAACTGCTATTCCTCGGATATATCATCTCATCTAGAGGTCTACGTATGGATCCATAAAATGTTTCTGCTACTTTTTGGTCTCAAAGTCCTTCAAAGATTCCTCAGCTTTGCAAATTAGTACTGCTAGTTCAATAAAAATTGCTGTCAAGTGGTTGCTCTTCTTATGGCCCTAACTTAGTAGGGCGCTAAATCTCCGAACTGGTTGGATTCCACTTTTCACGCCATCCAAGAACTTAAATCTTGCTTGTCTACTAATCTTGCTCAACACCATCCTGGTGTCAACAGGCTGTCGTTGGTGTAAGAGCAGTTCTTTCACAAAATTCCTTTGAAGCAAGAAATCATTTTTTTGGATTTTTCTCCAAACATTTTTTTTCAACAGGATGGAATTAGTCCATTGGTGACCGAGAGTTCTTAGCCATAAAATTGGGTCTTCAGAAACGGCCACATCTACTTGAAGAAAGTCTTAAAGGGCATTCTCTGGTTTCAAAGTCACTCTGCCAGAAAGTATTATCTTGGGCACATTCTTCTCTCCCCTCTGGTCACCGAGAAGTGAAATGAACGGTTGAACTCTTCTACTGCTGCCACATGTGGAAACAAGACGTCAAAAAATTTGTAGCATTTTGTGTGTGCAGCTCAAACTTTCACGACAGGGGTCTCTCGCTCCTCTAGAGCCTCTTGCCAAAAAAAGAAGTGCCTTGGGCTGAGATTTCCATGGATTTTGCTACAGATTTTCCTGAGGCTCAAGGGATCACTACTATCTGGGTTGTAGGGGACAGTTTTTCCAAGATGTCTTGTTTTGTTTTAACCCCTTAGTGATCATCCTAATTTTGACCTTCAAGACCAAGCCAAATTTTAGAAATCTGACCAGTGTCACTTTATGTGGTAATAAGTCTGGAACGCTTCAACTTATCTAGGTAATTCTGACAATGTTTTTTTGTGACCTATTGTACTTCATCTTAGCGGTAAATGTAGGTATTTTTTTGCTTTTGTGAAAATCTTAGAATTTTGGTGAAAATTTTTAATTTTTTTGCAATTTGTAAACTTAAAAAGTTTAAAATCCCTAAACCAGTTAGTCCTGCTGTACAAAACAGTTGATAAATAACATTTCCCATATGTCTACTTTACATCTGCATAATTTTTCAAACAATTTTATTTTGTTAGGAGGGTTAAAAGTTTAGCAGCAATTTCTCTGCTTTTCAAGAAATGCACAAAACCTTTTTTTTTTTTTTTTTTTAACCTCTAAAATGTTCATTAGGCCCAATTTGTTTTACTTTTACAAGGAATAGTTTGACAAATTAGACCCCAAAATTTGTAACTCAGTTTCTTTTGAGAGCGCTGATAGCCCTCATGTGGTAAGAAACCTTTGTTTGACCAAACGGCCGGGCTCAGAATGGAAGAAGTAATATTTGAATTCTGGAACACAAATTTGGCTGAAATAGATTGTGGGCACCATGTTGCATTGCAGGACCCCTAAGGTGCCTGAACAGCAGAAATCCCCCACAAGTGACCCCCATGTTGGACACCACATCCCATAAATAACTCATCCAGGGGTATAGTGAGGATTTTGAACCCAAGGTAATACACAGAATTTGATAACATTAGGTCATCATATTGAAAATGTTCTTTTTTTTCACATAAATGTTGCTTTAGTCCCAAATGCTTCACTTTTGAAAGATGTAAAACCAAAATGTGGAACCCACACTTTGTTACTCACTTGCTTATGACGCTTTGATACCTCACAAGTAGTCAAAAAGTTCTGTTTTGACAAATGGCCAGGCTCAGAACGGAAGGAGCAATATTTGAATTTTGGAACACAAGTTTGGCTGAACTAGATTGTTGGCTCCATGTTGCATTTGCAGGGCCCTTAAGGTACCTAAACAGCAGAAACCCCCCACAATGACCCCTTGTTGGAAACCACATCCCTTAAGGAACTTGTTATGATCTGATGTTCAATGACTACCATGAACACAGTTCACCAGGGTCATAGGTAATAAAGTACCGACCGCAGGCCCTGAACTTACCACCACACTAGAAGTAGCTGGGCAGCATGCCTAACAACCTAGATGCCTCAAACCCAGCCGGAGGACTACATAACCTACAAGGCAGAAAGTGAAAAGAAGCTATCTTGCCTCAGAGCAGATTTTCCCAAAGAAAAATAGGCAGCCTCCCACATGTACAGACTGTGAGCAAAGATGAAAAAGACATACACAGTAAGAGCAAGATGGAGCAAAGAGAGGCCACACTATACTAAATACGAAAGACAGGATAGGGAACTCTTGCAGTTGGCATGAAAAACCCTATCTAACTTCCTACACGGAATGTGCAAAAAGGAAGAGTAATCTAATACTCGCACGTTCACAATCCGTACAAACCTCTGGTGAAACTGTAGGAAAAAAAACTAACAATTACCCTGCCGACTAAAGGCCCAGTCACACACAACAACTTACCAGCGATCCCGAAAACGATGCGACCTGATAGGGATCACTGGTAAGTCGCTGGGAGGTCGCTGGTGAGATGTCACACAGTGAGACCTTACCAACGATGCAGGAACGATACAGGTCGCAGTAGCGACCTGTATAACGATCTCAGCTGTCATTGGGACCCTGTCACACAGTGTCAAACACAGCGATGCGTCCTGCCCAGCAGGACATCGCCTTTGAACAAAATGGCCTGGACCATTCTGCAACGACCGGCGACCTCACAGCAGGGGCCTGATCGCTGGTAGATGTCACACAGAAAGAGATCGCTAACGGGATCGCTACTGCGTCATAGAAACCGTGACTCAGCTGCAATCTCGCTAGCGATCTCGTTATGTGTGACGGTACCTTAACCCTCGCTAAGATAAATAGCATAGACTGACCAGAAAGATAAATCTTTCTTATCTGAAGGCACAAACAAAACAGGATACAATACAAAAACCTTCAGAGAAATTCACAGAAGCAATAAGCAAATAACACACAAATGTATGAAGCAAAACTAAGAACTTGGCTTAGCTTGATAGAGGGGAAGCCAGGAGGACAAGAGACAGATTCCTATTATCTCAGGGATTTCAGACAACTGGCAGAGACAAACAGCCAGCACACGCCTATATCCAAAATCAAGGTTTGAGCTGCCAACCAGGTGTGTAGAACTGAGGAACAGAATCCAACCCACTAACATCAACGACCACAGGATGGAGCTCAAGAGCGGAGCTCCACCAGACAGTGGTCACAACAGGAACTCATCCACGGGTATAGAGAACATTTTGAACCCACAGGTACTAAACAGAATTTGATAACATTAGATAATGATATTGAAAATCTTAATTTTTTTTCACAAAAGTGTTGCTATAGTCTCACATTTTTCACTTTTGCAAAAGCTAAGATGAAATACTGGATCCAAAATGTTATTACCCACTTCCTTCTGAGTGTAGTCAAAAGTCCTGTCTGGACAAATGGGAGAGATCGGAACGGAAGAACATTTGGATTGGAAATTTGGCTGAAATAGATTGCAGACACCATGTGTCTGCAATCTGCAGGGCCTCTGAGGTACCAAAACATTAATAAAACCCACATTTGACCCGATTTTGGAAACTAGACCCATCAAGGAGTTCATCTAGGGGTGTGTTGAATATCTTGAACCTGTAGATGCTTCACAGAACTTTTTAAAATGTGGATGTTATAATGAAAATTCTTTTTGTCCCTAAAAATAAAAAATGTTTTAGCCTCAACTTTGTAATTTTCACAATGAATAATAGGAGAAAACGAACCCCATTATCAGTCACGCCATCTCTTCCAAACATGTTGATGCTCTAGATGTTGTCAGAAACTACTGTTTGGTCACAAGTCAGAGCTAAGAAGAAAGAAGCACTATTTGGTTGTTGGAGCATAGACTTTGCTAGAATAGTTTGCAGGTGTCATTTGTGGAACACTAAGTTTCTAGAGCAGCAGAACATCCCCTTTCCCCAAATGTTGAAATTGCACCTCACTGCGAATTCATCTACGGCTGCAGTGACTATTTTGCAACGTCCACGGCACGCTTTTTTTTGGAGACTTGCAAACATGTCAGTCTAGTGCCCACACATTGTGCCTACCTTGTTCTTCTTGCGACATGAACCACGCAAATTATTACATGCACTCGCCTTGCCACAATAATGCTACACCCATGGCGACTTACTGCGGTTTAGGCACAGGGGGCCTCAGAAAGAGGGGTGTGATCGGGTATGCGACAGAGCAGTAAGGAACGCTAGGCTGAGGAACATTCCAAATGGCTTTATTGGAACCACAAAGATAAAGCACCAAACATGAATATAAATCCTTAAAGTCTGCAAGGAGTCCACTACAAAACAACAGATCCGGGGGCGCCTCCCGGTATTCCAACGCCAGGGAAAATATGGCAGTGGTCCTTATATGAGTGAACTAAAAAACACAATCCCACGTGGCCACTGATCTCCAATCTGTAAGAGTCCATACACAGGCTCTAGGATCCAGCCTCAGCTATAGATGCTAGACCTTCTCCAGCCGAGATCCAACTAACTGACTAACATGGGTCTCATTGTTCTCCTCTCCTGGTATCAGCCCCTTAGGTGGGCAGAAGGGCCCACCTCCCCTGGACATTTGATACATGAAAGGATTCTAGACGTCCTGGCTCTATTCTGTCTATCAAGTTGTGGATTGGAGTCCCATGCTGAGAAGAACAAACAATCTCCCACCAGAAGCAGTACATACAGGACAGTCAAAGAGGGACAGCCTATTTCACCATGAGCACAGTCAGGGGAGGGACACACTGTTACAAGGAGGGCATTTGGATTTGGGAGCACAGATTTCACTTGGTTTTATTTGAGTGGGTCGGAGCCATGTTGCTTTTTCAGAGTTTTTGTTCTACCAGTTACATTTGGATCCCCCTATATTCCCAGTGACCGATGACGGACTTGAGTGGGGGCTGGTTTGTGCAGGATAAGTTAGAGGTTTTATTGGTAATATTTTGGGGTGCATAACTTTTTTTGATCAAGTTCAGTATATGGCTGGGATCATATTCTTCTATTCAGGTTTCTGTGTAATTCCCCAAAAATATGATTCGGATAAAACCACTCTAATGAGGAAGATCGAACCACTTTGGACATTCCGACGATCTCCATCTTTTTAGGCGTGCACAGAACTGTAGTCGTCCACACTTATGTGCTAAAAAGTCGCCTAAAATGATGGGACACAGCCAAAACAGGGACCAGATAAAGTCCAAAGTGTCTCCATCTGCCTCATTATAGTGAGTAGTTCCATCAGGGGGTTTCCTGAATCAGCGGAGAGCGCAGGATAAATGTCAGCCGAACCTTATTCCAATTTTGGAGTGGTAGAAAGAAAAAATAGACAGCAAGCAGTACAAGAATACTTCTGATTTTTAGTTTTTTTTGCATTTAACTGTACGGTGTAAGGGATAAGTCGGATTTATTCCGTGGGTCGGTGTGATTACAGCATTCCCATGATTTATGTATATTTTTTTATGTTTTGCTTTTTTAGAATAAATTGTGGTTTTTTTTTCCGTCACCATATTAGGAGTTATTTTTTGCTAAACATGGCTTTATGGTGACTTTTTTTTTTTTTTCGCTACGAGTTGAAGATTTTTTTGTACCTTTTTGTGCTACCTAAATTTTTGATTGCTTTTTTAATTCAGAATTTTCAGATGCAGAATAAAGCAATTCACTTATCGCTTTTATTTTTTATTTTTTGTGCCTTTCACCATGCAATGACCAATTTATTTTTCACATCAGTACCATTAAGCAATACAAGACTTATCTCTTTTTAATGCTTTGCTATTTTTACAAACTAAAAACATTTTCCCAAAAAATCAATTTGTTTTTGCATCGCCATATTCTGAGAGCTATAACTTTTAATTTTTTTTTTTACGCATGAGCCATATTAGGGCTTGTTTTTTGACATTTTCATTAATACAACTGTTTTTACATATGATTTTTGATCAGTTTTTATTAAATTTTTCATGTGTCAATATGATGAAAATGTGTCATTTTTGGCGTGTTTTTTTATTAATTTCTTTTACATTGTTCACCCTACAGAACAAGTAACATGACATTTTTAAAGATCGGTCATTCCAGACGTAACAATACCAATTATGTATACTTTTTTGTTTTGTTTTAACGCAACATTACGTTTTTAGTGCCGAAATGGATTTTTTTCAACTTTTGTACACTCCTTGTGTGTGTTTTTTTACTTTTTTACACATTTTATTTAACTTTTGTTTACTTTTTCTCTTAGTCAGACTGTGAGACATGAATATTTTTTACTTTGATTATTGGTGTCTTGCACTGCAGTACTCATGTACAGCAGTGCAGTAGACCGGTCAGTTTTCACTGACAGAGCCTGTTAGACTCTGCTCATAGCAGCATCTAACAGGCCATTGTACTCTGGGGTCATTAATTGACCATACAATGATTGGCACCTGCGATTATGATTGTGGGGGGCCAATCCTGCCACAGGGGGTCTTTTAATCTTTTAACCGTTTAGATACCACTCTTGTAATTGACAGCAGTATTTATTATTAATAATAATAATAATATTTATTCATTTATATAGCGCTATTAATTCCACAGCGCTTTACATACATTGGCAACACTGTCCCCATTGGGGCTCACAATCTAAATTCCCTATCAGTATGTTTTTTGGAGTGTGGGAGGAAACCGGAGAACCCGGAGTAAACCCACGCAAACACGGGGAGAACATACAAACTCCTTGCAGATGTTGTCCTGAGTAGGTCTAGAACCCAGGACCCCTAACCACTGAGCCACCGTGCCACCCATTTAAGAGCTAAATTGGGCCTGATTGGTTCTAAAACTGGTTGAGGCCGAGGACCGCGGGTGTAATATACAACAGTCAGCCGTGGCATTTTGGGGGGAGCGATCCACTTATTCCTTACTGCTGTTTTAAAATGGCAGTAAGGAATAAGGCCCCTTAACGACCACCGTTTTAAAACATATAGGTGGTCGTTAAAGGGGATAATATCAGGACTTTCATCTGCTCCACAGTTAACCCAAGTATTTTTCGAAGAAATATTTCTAGTTCAACAATCTCCCAGCTCGCATAGTCTCTGACCGTGGAGTACAGTTTTTCCAGATTCTGCACCTGCAAGAATTTAGAAATCGCCTTAGACTTCTTCTCAGCCTACCACCCCTAAAGTAATGGGAGACTGGGAGAATATAGCAATCCATGAAGAAACTCCCACCATGATAGTTGACCAGATCTATTTCCTTTGGCTGAAGTCGCCCTCAACAGATCAGTATAAGAAATTTCTGGGAAATCTGTCGTTGTTACAGTGCATGGTCGAGAACCTAGTCTACCTCAGCCAGTTGCACCAAGAAGTCTACTTCTTGCTGTGAAGAGCATCTCTCGAGACACATCATCTCTGGACAATGGTGGAACCTAAAGTGACTGAAGCTGAGGCTAAAGCAAAGAAGAGTGCTGATAGACTTGGTGACCTGTTCCCAGCATCTTACTCAGAAAGGTTTGGCTTTTCATCGAAAACATCCGTTTGAAGACTTGTTGCAAAAAATTGGCTCCTAAGTTCATCGACCCGAAATGAATCCAGTCACTTTTCATCTACAACAAATTCCTAAGCTCAAAATTCCCAATATCTTTCATAACTCTCTACTAAGTGCTTTGGTTCTCAACAAATTATCTCTTACAGCCAAGGTAGTTTATGCAAATACCTTACACAGGGTATAAGATTAACCAAATTCTGGACTGGAAGAAGGTTCTTGGAAATCTGTTCTACTTAATTCCTTCACGAGATATGACATATATTTACGTCCTATGTCGTGTCCCTGTTTTTGATGCAGGCTCACAAACTGAGCCCACATCTTTCCCCATACATGATGGCTGATTAAAAACGTCAGGTCAGGATGCAAAAAATAAGCCACCCCAGACCGCGAAAAATGAGAATGTTATGGTTCTCGGGAAAATGGCGACAGGCGCCATTTGTTGGGGGAGGGGGCGACAAAGTTCTCAATTTTTTTTTCGCCAATTAAAAAATACAAACAAACTATACATGTTTGGCATCTATGAACTCGTACTGACCTGGGGCATCATACTGCCAGGTCACATTTACCAAATAGTTAATACGGTAAATAAAAAAAACAAAACAAAAAACAATTGTGAAATTGCACTTTTTGGCAATTTTTGCCATACTTGAATTTTTTTTCTTATTTTCCAGTACACCATATGGTAAAATTAATGATGTCATTCAAAAGTTGTGATACCAATGTGATATGACTGAAAGAATGTGTGATTAGATAGGAATCAAATCATAATCAAAAGATAGGAGTGATCCCAGATATTATTTGATCCATCAATAATTCAGTATCAAAGAAGATGTCCTTTGGATAATATTTCATGATTACCAAGGAATACATGTCTTGAAGCAGTTGAAGATAAAGGAAGTAACATTTACAGTTCCACTTACAGGAAACTTGTGGTTAGCTAAAGACAGCTTGAAGGAAGCTTGCATATGAAATTTACGGCTCATTGCAATATTTCGCTAACACTATGGCCGACCACAGTTGGTCAGTTGACCACTGGCAGGATGTACAAGTAAATGTGCAGGAAGCAAACGGTGCCTCCAGCAGTTTGTGGTCAAGTTACATGAACATGACTCAGCTGTCACATGCTGACGACCATTTAGACACAACCTACAATATTTTCCTATAAAATATACACCGAACTCGCTTAAGGTAGGGAAATACCTTCCAGGACATTGAAGTGTACGTACGCACTGTTCCTGTGATGCCATGCCAAGATGCCATGTTGATTCCTTATCATTAACTCGAGTTCCCTCCGATGTGAAAGGATTGCTACAACATAACGGTAATGTTGATGCTTATTTCTGTTATTGTATAAGTTTCTATGACTATAGTTCTAAATGCCTATGTACCATTGACTATATATATATTCATGTGCTATTAAAATAAATAGTATCTTGCTATAAAGAATATTAGTATTCATGCCTGATTAGGATATCAGTGAGCGCTTCGTAAGTACGGGCTTTCAGCCCCCTTTTTAGTAGAATTTAGCAAGACATAAATTGGCGTAGTCGGCAGGATTACTTCTATAAGAAGTAATTTAACAAATTTTTGTAATTTAGAAATTAAACATATATTTGGCAAATTTCCAGATATATTTTTTCAATCTTTTTGCATAGTGTCAAAATGTTCAGAAAGCGTAAGGATAATGTTAAGGAGGTTGTTGTGGAGATCCCCACCTGGATTGAGGCTCCCTACAATCTTATAGCACATGAATTGGTCAATTGTGGATTGGCAGAACAATGGCAGAATAAGCTTAAGGGTTGTGTACCTACTGATGTTGTGAATGTACTCAGTGGTGCCCCTGTGAAAACAGGTGATGTAGTGTCTTGTGGATTGGCAGAACAATGGCAGGACAAGCTTATGGGTAGTGAAGCTACTGATGTTGTGACTGTACTCAGTGGTGCCCCTGTGAAAACAGGTGATGTAGTGTCTTTAGCACGGCGCAAACAATGGCAGGATAAGCTCAAGGGTTGTGAAGCTACTGATGTTGTAAATGTACTCAGTAGTGCCCCTGTGAAAACAGGTGATGTAGTGTCTTGTGGATTGGCAGAACAATGGCAGGACAAGCTTATGGGTAGTGAAGCTACTGATGTTGTGAATGTACTCAGTGGTGCCCCTGTGAAAGCAGGTGATGTAGTGTCTTTAGCACGGCACAAACAATGGCAGGATAAGCTTAAGGGTAGTGAAGCTACTGATGTTGTGAATGTATTCGGTAGTGTCCCTGTGAAAACAGGTGATGTAGTGTCTTTAGCACGGCACATCTGGATTTTGGCAAGTGCATATAGTGTAATGCATGAGCGTAATCTAAAGATGCAGAAGAAAAGTTCCCAGATGGAACAAAAGATGATAGAATTAGGTGGCCTGAAAACAGTTCTGGAATGTAATACCAGACTGTTGGAGGATAAATTGGAACATTATCAGAATGTGGCAGAAAAAGCTGCCGTAAAAATTGCTCAAAATAAGTACAAGAAAAGAGGAAAGGTAAATAAAATCAAAATTGCTCAAAATAAGTACAAGAAAAGAAGAGGAAAAGTAAATAAAACCAAAGTACATAAAAGTATCGTCTCAGCTTCTATAAACTGGGATCCTGATACTTGGGATGGGGATGTGTGGGATTCATCTTCATCATCTGATGAGGAGGATTACCATAAAGGGAAGATTCAGGCTAACCCAATAAGGAGGCGCCTAAAGAGGACAGAGAATGAGATCATCCGGGAACATGTCCGGGATGGTCAGGGGAATCTGCAATATGACGAAGATGGTAATGCCATCATAAATGAGAGAACAATTCCTCATGTAAAAAATCGAGTAACCATTGAAGATTACTCTCAGGGAGAAGTTGATAGCATTTTAACACAGTTTAGACAAAAACCAGGAGAAGGAGAAATTCCCTGGTTGGTCAGGGTGTACGATCTCGGAGGAGGTGGAGTGCACTTTGACGCCGGAGACGTGGCAAAATTTGTCACCATGTCTCAGGACCCAGAAATTCAGAGATCAATAAAAAATTATTTTGTTGATCATAATGAGCATGGTACTCAAAACTTAATTATAATCTTAGCCCATGCTTTTCTGGACAAATATCCATCAGAAGCAGACTTTCCTATCAATGATAAACCTTGGTATACCTTAAAAGATGGTATGGAAAGGCTGAAGGAAGAAGCAATGAGGAATGCTCTTCCTCTTTTGGGAATGGATGATGATTATCTCCAGTACCCATTGACAGCCAGCATAAGAAATAGGCTGGTTAAACATGCTCCTCCAGCATACAAATCAGTTATTTTAACCTTAACTGTAGCGCTGACTGGAGAATCAATCGGTGTAGTTCTAGGGAGGATGAGGGAGTTACAGGATATGGGACAGTGGGATAAACCATCCCCTGGAGGCCATGTTGGTAACAGTAAGCCAAACAATCCTGATTGGAAAGAGAAATCAGTAGGGAAGGCCCCACGGGTGTCTCACAAAGACATGTTCCAGGCTTTGCTTAAAGCCGGGATCAATAAGGAAAGGATTGATGGAAAGGAGACAGGAGAATTATGGAAGTTGTACAAACAGAAAGTTCTATCCACAAAGAAAGTGACCACTACAAATGTGGAAGGGGGTTCAAAAACCCCCAAGGTAAAGAAATCAGAAGGAAAAGGGGAAAACCCCCCAAAGAAAGTGTCTTGGGAAGATTTTCAGTCAGTTTATCCATTGGAAGAACTGGCTGCAGCCGTGGCCACAAAGGTCACGGAAGGAAGGGCTAATGCACAGACTGAAGTCTGTGTAAATGAAAGTTCAGAAGGAAGTGATTTACCATAGGTAGCCAGCCAAGCCCCCCCATTGATAAACAGGGACGAACGTCCCTACGTCAATCTTAGCATACATTGGAAAGGGGGAAATGTTCAAAGAGTCCCAGCTTTGATTGACACGGGGGCGGAGGCTACTTTAATTCATGGAAACCCAGAAAAAATAAAAGGACCTCGAGTAAAAATTGCTGGACTAGGTGGTCAAGTGATCACCAGGGTTCAGACACAGGTAGCTTTGAAGATAGGTAATTTACCTATCTAGCAGTATACGGTGCTGGTAGTTCCTATACCAGAATGTATTTTGGGAATTGATGTCCTAAAATGGATGACTCTTAATCTAACCAAAGGAAAATTCTCCTTTGGGGTTATGTCTTGTCATAAGGAAATGCAGATCTCACATTGTATCAATGATATAATGATACAAGGACAAGATGAGCAAAGTGGGAAAGATCAATTGACAAAACTGGTTGCTCATATGAGGAGTAAAGGATGGGAAATCAATGATGCCAAGGTTCAAGGACCGTCTCAGGTGGTAACATGTCTAGGGATTCAGTGGAACAAGGGGCACAGAGAGATCTTGCCCAATGCCAGACAGAAAATTATTAATTTTCCGGTCCCTAAATCCAAACAGGAGACTGAGTCTTATATTGGATTGTTTGATTTTTGGAGACAACATATCCCTCATTTGGGACAAATGTTGGCTCATTTGTACAAAGTAACGAGGAAAAAATATGAGTTCCACTGGGGAGAGGAACAGCAAAATGTGTTTGAGATGGTCAGGGAAGTGTGGCAAGACATTGAAGGGATTATTCAATCTACCAAGACCACTGTATTTCATGTCGATGCTCATGTCCCTACTAACTCACTTGAACGTTTGTGTAATTCAGAAGCAGATAAAGCAGCAGCCATCAGACAAGTCAGTCCAACAGTTGACAAGGCAAGGTACAGCTGTTTGGGCACACCAGAAAGAGCGACGCCTTATTCAGCAGGTTTAGACCTCAGTACATTGGAAACTGTCGTGGTACCCCCAGGTAAGGTAAAACCAATTTCAACAGGATTGGGTTGCCATACACCAAAGGATCATTATGGTCAAATAGCCACTCGTTCTAGCTTAGCGTTAAAAGGAGCCATAGTGGTGGGAGGGGTAATAGAGGCAGATCATCAGGGAGAAATCAAGGTACTGATGCTAAATTTGGGAAATGAACCTTTGATATTGATGAAACACCAGAAGGTGGCTCAGATGTTAATAATTCCAATAAACTTGTCTGAAATAAGAGAAGGAACTGCCCCGGCAGAATTAACAATACGGGGTACTAAAGGTTTTGGATCCTCTAATATTACAAATGTAGAAGCAAAAATATGGATTCAAAACCTCCAAGGACCGCCCTCAGAGGCAGAGGTAATAGTCGTCAGAAAAGATCGTACTCTCCTGATAATGAGACCAGGAGTGGAAAAGTGGGAATATGTCCCACAAGAAAAATGTTATTTACGAGAATAATAGTGTATCTTTATTTGCAGAAGGTGTTGTAAATAAGCGGAATCCATGGTATCGGTTACTGGGAAGAGCTCGATAGTGATGAGATGGAGAAATTCCTGTGTTTGATGTTTGCCTCTTTGGTCGTTGGATGGACAAGTCTACATCAGGAGGAACCTGTGGCGAATGAATTTCTGATGCACCATCACATTTTCAACACACAGATTGCTGGATCTGTACACATTCTCCGGTTACAGCCACCAGTATCCCTTATCTGGATGTCCCGGTATCGATGGAGGAAATCTTAAAGTAGAAAAGTTGTTCTGATCATCTTGCTGATAAAGACACTCGAAGTGTTCGTCTATAGAATACTACAGTACCCATTTCCATAGTGGGATGGATCAATCTTCCATGGTGGCAAGGCAATTTGAATGCAACAGTCACCAATTTGCAATATCTGGCTTTTAAGGGAGGAATTTGGGTACTAAGATATAAGACTGGACTGACTAACCTGGGATTCATCCCTATGGGGAATATAAAAATAAGTTTTGGGACAGCTATAAATACTGTAGATGCTTTTAAACCCAGCTTAGTGGAAAAGACAATTCATGATATGTTATGGCCTTATGCCAATATGTTCATAAATGGGACTAGTGAAACTTCTAGTAACATATCGGGAAATGTAATGTGTAATGATTCCTTTGAATATCGAGCAAATGCCAAAACACATGATGTTCAAGGGAGCTTTTCAGATAATATTGCTTTTAGTTTTAATATACTATACATAGTAGTGAAACTGATTATATTTGTGATTCAACGTTTATCTAAACAAACCAAGAAAACAAAATTTGTGGCAAACAATATTTCTTGGTCATGGTATGGTATATTCCGAATGATCTTCTTCTAGTGGAATACTGATGATGGAAAATAATCCCTGGGATCAAGGACCGATTGTGATACCAATGTGATATGACTGAAAGAATGTGTGATTAGATAGGAATCAAATCATAATCAAAAGATAGGAGTGATCCCAGATATTATTTGATCCATCAATAATTCAGTATCAAAGAAGATGTCCTTTGGATAATATTTCATGATTACCAAGGAATACATGTCTTGAAGCAGTTGAAGATAAAGGAAGTAACATTTACAGTTCCACTTACAGGAAACTTGTGGTTAGCTAAAGACAGCTTGAAGGAAGCTTGCATATGAAATTTACGGCTCATTGCAATATTTCGCTAACACTATGGCCGACCACAGTTGGTCAGTTGACCACTGGCAGGATGTACAAGTAAATGTGCAGGAAGCAAACGGTGCCTCCAGCAGTTTGTGGTCAAGTTACATGAACATGACTCAGCTGTCACATGCTGACGACCATTTAGACACAACCTACAATATTTTCCTATAAAATATACACCGAACTCGCTTAAGGTAGGGAAATACCTTCCAGGACATTGAAGTGTACGTACGCACTGTTCCTGTGATGCCATGCCAAGATGCCATGTTGATTCCTTATCATTAACTCGAGTTCCCTCCGATGTGAAAGGATTGCTACAACATAACGGTAATGTTGATGCTTATTTCTGTTATTGTATAAGTTTCTATGACTATAGTTCTAAATGCCTATGTACCATTGACTATATATATATTCATGTGCTATTAAAATAAATAGTATCTTGCTATAAAGAATATTAGTATTCATGCCTGATTAGGATATCAGTGAGCGCTTCGTAAGTACGGGCTTTCAGCCCCCTTTTTAGTAGAATTTAGCAAGACAAAAGTTCAAATGTGTCCCATAGAAAAAACAAACCCTTATACGACTATATTGACAGCAAAATAAAAATGTTATGGCTTTTGGAATAAGAAAGCATAAAAGGGACGTTGGATGAAGGGGATAATAGACTGAAAAGTAAAACTGTCCCTAGAAAAGATGCTGGGGTCCCAAAAAAGAACATTATT
>NC_134358.1:35124334-35151834 GCF_048569485.1 Anomaloglossus baeobatrachus
CCCAACTTTACCGGTGGGAGATGGAATAGCAGCAAAGTTTGTCCTCACCATTCCTTCAAAGTATCGAACCTAAAAACAATCTAGTTTATTACAAATTCCTTTTTGTTCTTGGGTAGGTCTGTATAGGGGCATTATCACATACTTTGCCTGTGGAATATACATGCAATTCCCTGGAGACCTGCGGGGATAAGGAGCGAGTTGGAGAAGGTGTCACCTGTTATTATGTTGCTGCGCCTCCCCCTGTCGCTGCTGTGCAGAATAGATGTAATCCGCTGCGGAGTGCAGCAGTCTGTGCGCTACTTGCTAATTAGAGCTGAGAGAAAACGTGTGTTACGTGTGACGCCTCGGCACCTGCTGGCACCTGCATCAACACAACTCACTGATATGGCGGTTTCACATCCGCGCACCGCGGGAAGTTTCTTCGTTAGAATATAATCTTGTGATTTGTCGTTAATGCTCATGAGTTAATGTACAGATATAGAATTTGCCAAAGATCTCCGCTTACCGCAGATATTTTCAGTCTACCAATCACGTCTTTTAACGGCCATTGTTGCACACCCCTAGTGATAAGCGGTTTTAAAGATCACTTAATTGTTTACTTTTAGTGTAAGAACAACTTATACTTATAAAATTAATACACAAGTATTAATCTACTTAGAAGTCGCAAAAAAACCCGCAAACGCTAAGGAGCCAAAATCATTGCAATGACTAAAGCTCTTTACCGAAAAGCGTCTGTGTAGCGCCCCTGAACACCTCAGGGTGCTACAAGGTACAAGGATGCAGGGCCTACCCCCTTAGGGACCCAGAACCTCAGTGCCGGTAACACCAAGAACCCAGGTAATCCCAGTTACCCCAACAAATCCCCCAAATAATGGAATCCAGCTAAGGTAGGACCAATGGATGGCCGCCGAGAGGTGAAGCCACTGCAGTCCACTAGGTGACCAGGTGGGACGGGCAGACTGTGGAGGCTATTCACCATTCGCCTGCACCCCACTGATGAAGCTTTTGCGACACGCGCATCCGGGTTGAAGGATACTCGTTCACCCACCTCTGAGCCACCATTGGTAGGCCCTCTGTCTGTGCACTATGGGTAAGTTTGGAATGCTTCTCCTTATACTGTGATCGTTTGATCCTATGGTGCATTTCCACTATACTTTGTTGATTGTATTTATTTATTTATTTACTCTGTTACTTAGCCCTATGGGGTAATGATGGGCCAAGTCATGGTGGTTCTTTGATGGGCGTGTGTGTAGGAATCCACCTTACCTCATGTATGTAATTTATGGAAATTGAATTTTAAATATTCTATGTTTGTTTATAATAAAATTTAATATTTTTATAATTGAATGAGTCTCCTATACGTGTTTTCTACACGAAGTACATAAACTGTGGAGAGTAGTCAGAAGTCAGTCTAGACGGTGAAGGTGGAGCATGTGACTGAGGAGCATCGTGACTCAGGTTGATGGTGACCTGGTACCCAGGAGAGGTAGTTGCCGGTGGTGTACGGTGGAGTAATCCCGAAACTACGCACCGACGGGGTACAGGACCCTAGGACAGGAAAGAGCTCCAAGCCGACCTGTTAACACCTGCACAGCAACGGGGACCATCAAGGACCTTGCTGACGCTAAAGAATCTGAAGACTCAGTAGCAAAGGGAGAGCCGGGGACAGGACCAGAGACTCCACAGGGTTCACGCTACCATCAGGCGGACAGAGGTGGACAAACCATAGACCTTGGACCCCCAGTGTTCCATACCACGGGGACCCACTTACGAGAGACAGGTGCAGGGGAAGAAGGTACCAGAGAACCAGACTGGCACTGGGACGAAGGGTACCTGGAGGCGAAACCAGCCGGCCTCGGGCAACCAGTTAAGCATCAACAGTGAGTAAACCAGTTGCACTGAATATCTGTCTGGACTCCTTCTTCCAACGCTCACCGCACCATACACCTGCTGGGGCAATACCCTACTTACGAAGGGCCCAAGTCATGAGAGCTGCACATTCCATCAGCCCCAGCAAAACCTGCAGCGGCGACTCCTTACACTTAGCCGCAACACCGCAAGTGGTTTCAGGAATAACTTTATTCACAAATCCCCTGTAAATATCCCCATTACAAAAAGCGCCCAGGGCATGGAACCGGGTAACGGCCACCACCGTGACATTCCTCGTAGAGACACTGCCCGGAACCGAGTACCCCATATTCCTGGGTGCTACATCTGCACTTCTAAGTTTTTATGTTTTACCTCTACAACTAATAAAGAGGTTTTTGTGAAGATTTTTGCGCTATACAATCCTTATCTCATTGAACATTCTCATGGCACTATGAGGTCCGTGCACTTCTTTTCTTAAAGGTGAGCTGACTTTTTCCATAGTATTATAGTAGTTATGTTATTGTACATATCTTGCTTTCAAAAATGGCTTCCTTCTTGCCACTCTTCCATAAGTGCCAGATTTGTGGAGTATACGACTAATAGTCATCCCGTGAACAGATTCTCCCTTCTGATCTGTGGATCTCTGCGGCTCCTCCACTGACCATGGGCCTCTTGACTGTTTCTCTAATTAGTGCTCTCCTTGCTTGGGATCTCAGTTTAGATCAGGGGTGGGGAACATCCAGCCCAGGGGCTGTTTGCAGCCCGCGATTACTTATTCTGTGGCCCCCGGGCACATTCTTGGGGACCGCAGTGCTCGGGAGGCAGTTATGGTCTTTCCCGCTGCCTGCCCTTTTTAAATCCCAATATGTAATAAGAGGATGCACACGCAGCGTTCACTACTGAACACTGCATACACATATCATTAGGTTCTCATGCTGGCCTGTGCCAGCATGCGATAAGCGCGAGATGTGGTCCCGTCACAGAAGAAGAGGAACAGCAACTTTATCGGCCTCTTTGCTGTACATGCCTCCCAAACTGATACTGTGTGACTCCCTCACCAATGATGCGTACCCCATAGTACTGTGTGCCAGCCCCCAGTGCTGTGTGCCACTCCCCCGTGCTGTTTACACCCCCCTAGCGCTGTGTATCCCACTGTTGTTGGTGCGCCCTAGTGCTGTACATGCACCCCCAGTGCAGCCCATGTCCCCCAGTGCTTTCTGTGCGCAGTGGTGAGGTCCATGCTCGCCAATACTATTCTTGCCTGCCAGTGCTATTTGTGCCCCCTTAGTGATGTCTGTGCTACCCCAGTCCTGTCTGTGTCCCCCAGTCCTGTCCGTAACGTCTAGTGCTGTGCGTTCCACTGCCAGTGCTGTCTGTGCTACCACCAGTGCTGACCATTTTGCCGCCAGCACTGACAGTGTCCCCCAGTTCTGTCTGTACCCTCCCTAGTGCTGTACTTTCCCCCTGGTGCTGTCGATGCTGCTGCCAGTGCTGTCCTTGTCCCCGAGTCCTGTCCATGCCCCCTAGTGCTGTCCGTGCCACTCAGGGCTGTCCATGCCTGCTCAGAGGTGTATGTGCCTCAACCATCTCCTGTAATGTATATGTCACTGCCCCTCCTGGGATGTATAGGCCCCAGCCCCCTCCTGTGATGTTTTTGCCCCAGTCCCTCCTGTGATGTCTATGCCCCAGCCCCCACTTGAGATATCTATGCCCCAGCCCCTCCTGTGATGTATATGCCCCAGCTTCTCCTGTGAGGTATATTCCCCAGCCCCTCTTGTGATGTCTATGCCCCAGCCCCTCCTGTGATGTCTATGCCCCAGCCCCTCCTGTGATGTCTATGCCCCAGCCCCTCCTGTGATGTCTATGCCCCTGTATCCCCTGTAATGAATATGTCCCCAGCAACTTCAGTGATGTCAATGCCCAAAGCCCTTCCTGTGCTCTATATGTCCCAACCCCTCCTGTGATATCTGTGCCCCAGCCCCTCCTGTGATATCTATGCCCCAGTGCCTCCTGTGATGTCTATGCCCCAGCCCCCCTTGACATGTCTACGCCCCAGCCACTCCTGTGATGTCTATGGCTCAGGCCCTCCTGTGATGTTTGTGCCTCAACCATGTCCTGTGATATCTGCGCCTTAGCTCCTCCTGTAATGAATATGCCTGCAGTCCCTCCTGTGATTTATATGCTCCAGCCCTTCCTGTGATGTAAATGCCCCAGCCCTTCCTGTGATGTAAATGCCCCAGCCTCTCCTGTGATGCATATGACCCATCCTCTCTTGTGATGTCTGTGTCAAGCCCCCTCCTGTGATTTCTGTGCTTCAACCACCTCCTGTGATGTTTATGCCCCAGCCCCACCTGTGATGTATATGCCCAAGCCCTTCCTGTGATCCATATGTCCCAGCCCTTCCAGTGATGTCTATGCCCCAGCCCCTCCTGTGATGTCTATGCTCCAGCCCCTCCTGTGATGTCTATGGCCCAGCCCCTCCTGTGATGTATATACAGCATCTTCTATGTGATGTACAGTGTCTTGCAAAAGTATTCGGCACCCTTGAATTTTTCAACCTTTTCTCACATTTCAGGTTTCAAACATAAAGATACAAATGTTAATGTTATGGTGAAGAATCAACAACAAGTGGGACACAATTGTGAAGTTGAACAAAATTTATTGCTTACTTTAAACTTTTGTAAAAAATAATAAACTGAAAATTGGGGCGTGCAATATTATTCATCCCCTTTACCTTCAGTGCAGCAAACTCACTCCAGAAGTTGATTGAGGATCTCTGAATGATCTAATGTTGTTCTAAATGACTGATGATGATTAATATAATCCTCCTGTGTATAATCAAGTCTCCGTATAAATGCCCCTGCTCTGTGATAGTCTCAGGGTTCTGTTTAAAGCACAGAGAGCATCATGAAGACCAAGGAACACAACAGGCAGGTCCGTGATACTGTTGTGGAGAAGTTTAAAGCCGGATTTAGTTGCAAAAAGATTTCCACAACTTTAAACATCCCAAGGAGCACTGTGCAAGTGATCATATTGAAATGGAAGGAGTATCATACCACTGCAAATCTACCAAGATCCGGCCATTCATCCAAACTTTCATCTCAAACAAGGAGAAGATTGATCAGAGATGCAGACAAGAGGCCCATGATCACTCTGGATGAACTGCAGAGCTCTACAGCTGAGGTGGGAGAGTCTGTCCATAGGACAACAATCAGTCAAATCTGGCCTTTATGGAAGAGTGGCAAGAAGAAAGCAATTTTTCAATGATATCTATAAAACGTTTTGTTTAAAGTCTGTCACACACTGGGAGACACCAAACATGTGGAAGAAGGTGCTCTGGTCAGATGAAACCAAAAACAAACTTTGTGGGCACAATGCCAAACGATATGTTTGGCGTAAAAGCAACACAGCTCATCACCCTGAACACACCATCCCCACTGTCAAACATGGTGGTAGCAGCCTCATGGTTTGGGCCTGCTTTTGTTCAGCAGGGACAGGGAAGATGGTTAAAATTGATGGGAAGTTGGATGGAGCCAAATACAGGACCATTCTTGAAAAAACCCTGTTGGAGTCTGCAAAAGACCTGAGACTGGGACGGAGATTTGTCTTCCCACAAAACAATGATCCAAAACATAATGCAAAATCTACAATGAAATGGTTCACATATAAAACGTATCCAGGTGTTAGAATGGCCAAGTCACAGTCCAGACCTGAACCCAATCGAGAATCTGTGGAAAGAGCTGAAAACTGCTGTTCACAAACGCCTCCATCCAACCTCACTCAGCTCCGGCTGTTTACAAAGGAAGAATGGGCGAGAATTTCAGCCTCTCCATGTGCAAAACTGATAGACACATACCCCAAGAGACTGCAGCTGTAATCGCAGCAAAAGGGGGCGCTACAAAGTATTAACTTAAAGGGGATGAATACTATAGCAAGCCACAATTTTCAGTTTATTTTTTTAAAAAAGTTTAAAATAAACAATACATTTCGTTCAACTACACAATTGTGTCCACTTGTTGTTGATTCTTCACCACAAAATTTAAGTATTTTAATCTTTATGTTTAAAACCTGAAATGTGGGAAAAGTTTGCAAAACTCAAGGAGGCCGAATACTTTTGCAAGGCACTGTATATGATTTAAGAATTCTATTATCACAAAGAGTTGACTATGCTCCAGATCGGGACAAACCTGGAAAAGCAGTTGTGAGAAGCTACATGATCAATATCACCTAACATCACAACTGCACCAAGGAGAAGCAGCCTCAGTCACCACAATGGGGGGGGGGGGTAATTGTTTGACCATATATAGCAATGTCATTTTAAAGTTGATAATTTTGTGCAGCCCCCGAAGGTTGGTAGAAATTTCCAAATGGCCTCTGACAAAAGAAGGTTCCCCACCTCTGGATTAGATGGATGGCCATGTCTTGGTATATTTTCAGTTGTGCCGTACTCCTTACGTTTTTGGATGATGGATTGAACAGTGCTCCGTGACATGTTCAGAGTTTGGACTATTTTTTATAACATAACCCTGCTTTACACTTCTCTACAACTTTATCCCTGACCTGTCTGGTGTGTTCCTTAGTTTACATGATGCTGTTTGATCCTTAATGTCCTCAATCAAACCTCTGAGGCCTTCACACAACAGCTGTAGTTGTACTGAGGAGATATTAAACACAGGTGGACTCAATTTACTAATTAGATGATTCCTGGAGGCAATTGGTCACTCAGAATTTTAGTTAAGATTATCAGACCATAGGGGGCTGAATACAAATGCACATCACAATGTTTCGATTTACATTGTTAAAATATTTAGAAAACCATTATTCATAATACTTCAGAAATACATGCAACTTAGTGTTGGAATATCACATAAAATCCCAATAAAATACATTTAAGTTTGTGAGTGTAACTTTGCAAGGTACTGTATATTGTATACTGTATATAGGTACTGTATATTCTAGTACACAGAAGCAGTATTATATTAATTATATTCTGGTGTGCGTGTATATATACAGTTGAAACCAGAAGTTTCGATCCACTCTGTATTAAGACACATCTGCAGTTTTTTTTCCCTCCGTTCTATATAAAGACACATCTTCAGGTTTTTCCCTCCGCTCTCTATACAGACACATCTGCAGGTTTTTCCCTCCACTATCTATACAGACACATCTTCAGGTTTTTCCCTCCGCTCTCTATACAGACACATCTGTAGGTTTTTCCCTCCACTCTCTATACAGACACATCTGCAGGTTTTTACCTACGCTCTCTATACAGACACATCTGCAGGTTTTTCCCTCCACTATCTATACAGACACATCTTCAGGTTTTTCCCTCCGCTCTCTATACAGACACATCTGTAGGTTTTTCCCTCCGCTCTCTATACAGACACATCTGTAGGTTTTTCCCTCCACTCTCTATACAGACACATCTGCAGGTTTTTCCCTCCGCTCTCTATACAGACACATCTGCAGGTTTTTCCCTCCACTATCTATACAGACACATCTTCAGGTTTTTCCCTCCGCTCTCTATACAGACACATCTGTAGGTTTTTCCCTCCACTCTCTTTACAGACACATCTGCAGGTTTTTCCCTCCGCTCTCTATACAGACACATCTGCAGGTTTTTCCCTCCACTATCTATACAGACACATCTTCAGGTTTTTCCCTCCGCTCTCTATACAGACACATCTGTAGGTTTTTCCCTCCACTCTCTATACAGACACATCTGCAGGTTTTTACCTACGCTCTCTATACAGACACATCTGCAGGTTTTTCCCTCCACTATCTATACAGACACATCTTCAGGTTTTTCCCTCCGCTCTCTATACAGACACATCTGTAGGTTTTTCCCTCCGCTCTCTATACAGACACATCTGTAGGTTTTTCCCTCCACTCTCTATACAGACACATCTGCAGGTTTTTCCCTCCACTATCTACACAGACACATCTTCAGGTTTTTCCCTCCGCTCTCTATACAGACACATCTGTAGGTTTTTCCCTCCACTCTCTTTACAGACACATCTGCAGGTTTTTCCCTCCGCTCTCTATACAGACACATCTGCAGGTTTTTCCCTCCACTATCTATACAGACACATCTTCAGGTTTTTCCCTCCGCTCTCTATACAGACACATCTGTAGGTTTTTCCCTCCACTCTCTATACAGACACATCTGCAGGTTTTTACCTACGCTCTCTATACAGACACATCTGCAGGTTTTTCCCTCCACTATCTATACAGACACATCTTCAGGTTTTTCCCTCCGCTCTCTATACAGACACATCTGTAGGTTTTTCCCTCCGCTCTCTATACAGACACATCTGTAGGTTTTTCCCTCCACTCTCTATACAGACACATCTGCAGGTTTTTCCCTCCGCTCTCTATAAAGACACATCTGCAGTTTTTTTTACCTCCGTTCTATATAAAGACACATCTTCAGGTTTTTCCCTCCGCTCTCTATACAGACACATCTGTAGGTTTTTCCCTCCACTCTCTATACAGACACATCTGCAGGTTTTTCCCTCCGCTCTCTATAAAGACACATCTGCAGGTTTTTCTCACTATCTGACATGAAATCAGTATAAACCTTTCCCATTTTAGGTCAATTAGGAAGCAAAATTATTTCTATTTGCCAAATGCCAGAATAATGAGACAGAGAGAATGTTTTCAGGCATTTTTATTACTTTCTGCAAAGTCAAAAGTTTACATACACTAATGCCGGCGTCAGACGGTACGATATATCGGGCGATATGTTGTCGGGGTCACGAATTCCGTGACGCACATCCGGTATCGTTTGATATATCGTAGCGTGTGACACCTCCGAACGACTGTGAACGAGCAAAAATACTCACCTTATCGTTGGTCATTGACACGTCGTTCCTCCTTCTGTGCTCCGGTTGTTCATCGTTCCCGTGGCAGCACACATCGCTCCGTGTGACACCTCGGGAATGACACCTCGGCAATAACGAACACAGCTTACCTGCGTCCCGCTGGCAATGCGAAAGGAAAGAGGTGGGCGGGATGTTTACGTCCCGCTCATCTCCGCCCCTCCGCTTCTATTGGTCGGCTGCCGTGTGACGTCACTGTGACGCCGAACGTCCCTCCCCCTTCAGGAAGAGGATGTTCACCGCCCACAGCGATGTCATCCGGGAGGTAAGTGCGTGTGACAGGGGGTTAATGACTTTGTGCGCCACGGGCAACTAATTACCCGTGACGCACAAACAACGGGGGCGGGTACGATCGCTCATGCGATCGCACGATAGATCGTCCCGTGTGACGCCGGCATAAGAGTACTATGCCTTTAAACAATATGGGAAGCTCATATGATGATGTCATGTCACACAGTGTTTGGCTCAAAACTCGCTAAGTGTCATGGCGGCATCAGACGATGTTGTGACGCCCTGGACCAGACAGGTAGTCACAGATAGAGCCCCGCATTACACCAGTCCCCTAACAAGGTGTCATCAGCCAACCATTAAATCCTAGTTACCCCCCTCAGGGCTTGATGGACACACCAGGGGGCGGAGCCAGGTGGTTGGCCACACCCACCGAGGAGTTCAGAGAGCCTGAGGTGGGAAAAGTAGAGGAGTTTGAGAGCTGAGTGGAGGAGGTCAGGCCTGTGTGACAGGCCTGCAGCAGACTGACAGGTGTCTGGGTTGGAGCCCGGGCACCTTTGGCTAGGAGGCATATGGAGACCTCTGCCTGCAGGAGCCGGGATGACGGCTCGGTGGAACCGTGGTGAACCGGGACAGGGTAGTGGGCCGCCGGTACCGACCCGGGGAACCGATTCGGAAACCGGAGTACAAAAGGGGGGTACTCAGACCCTGAAGCTAGGTCCAGAAGCTACTGGGGGCTAGCTAATTCATTGATTGCGGCCAGGACTATAAGTCCTGTCCCACTCAAAGTCCTGACTGAAGACAACAGCCCAATGAGGGGGATAGAAAGCCACCGCAACGGCAAAGAGATCCCACGGGCCAGCGTCTGCGGACAAAGGGCTCTTCTGACATCTACAAGCCGGGGAGCGGACTCCTGACGCTGCAGGCGCAAGTAGTCCAACATCATACAAACAGGTGCAGGAGAAAGGCAGAGACCACCAACCGGTGGGGGAGCAGACGCAGCCGGCTGCAGGCACCGACCACCATCACCTTGGTTTACCAGAGACTTGTATGTGTTTCTAATTGTGAGTGCACCAGTGCCCTCCGGCCGCCCATCTCCCTGCACCGCCAAACACCCCCAACGGGTCCTGGGGCCAACATCCCTGCCCACGGAGAGGTTAACAAGTTACTGTATAACCATCTTCCCCGGGTGCCCCGTAACTGCAGCGGTGGTGTCCACCTTCATCACATCCCGTGAGTGGTGTCACGAACTTAACCACGGCTCCGGCCGTACACCTACGTCCCCTAAACCGCCACCCCCTTTCAGATCGGAGTGACCACAGGACCCCCGGGTCCAGAGACGCTCGAGCCACCCACCAGCGAGCCCGGATGCGAGCGGCTTGTCTACAGCCGAGCACGGGGCGGTACAATGTTAACGCTACAGACTCTGACACTCCGCAATATGGTTTCTCTGGTGCAGACTCGGGCATCGACCAGCTGTATGCTCATTAGTGATTGGGCTTGTAGGGGTTAATTTCTGCTAGCCTGCTGTTACCTTTTGGATCACATGTTACACGAGACCTATCATAATTACTCCCCACCTTTTTAAGATGGTGGAATCTGTTTTCCCATGCCTACTATAGCTTTTGCTAAACCGATCCATGTACTGTTGTGTTCCAGTAGCTGGTGATTTAATGCATGTTGCTTGGTGTGCTGTGGAATTCCTCCAGTAGTCTGGTTATTTCCTCCCTTCTTTTCATTTTCCTCCTTTATCATTTGTTATCTGATAACTATGTGTGCTGCATAATACAGTTTTGTTTTTTCTTGCTTGTCTATCAATGTTGGTTTTAACACACTATTGGGGGGTAGGGAGGAAGGAAATATTAGATTAGGGCTTGTCAGGGTCAGGCTGGTGGCTCAGACATCCTCACCTTCAGAGGTAACTCTGAGATAAGGGAATAACTAAGGCTAGTTTCACTCTTGCGTTGAACGGCATCCGTTGCATTGCATTGTGTGACGGATGCAACGGATGTGTTGCATATAGTGGCACAACGGATGCAACGGATGCTGCAAAACAACGCAATTCGTTTTGTTTTGGTTTTTTACAGTTTTACCGTTGGCAGACTATTGTGAACGATCAGCTGATCACTAACTGATCACTAACAGTAGCCGGCCATCGGGTGATCAGCCGATCAGTCACAGTAGCCGGCCGATCAGCTGATCGCTAACAGTAGTCCGCCGCCGGGTGATCAGCTGATCACTAACAGTAGCCGGCCATCGGGTGATCAGCCGATCAGTCACAGTAGCCGGCCGCCGGGTGATCAGCTGATTAGTCACAGTAGCCGGCCGCCGGGTGATCAGCTGATCGCTAACAGTAGTCCGCCGCCGGGTGATCAGCCGCTCACTCACAGTAGCCGGCCGCTGGGTGATCAGCTGATCGCTAACAGTAGTCCGCCGCCGGGTGATCAGCCGCTCACTCACAGTAGCCGGCCGCCGGGTGATCAGCTGATCGTTCAGTCGCCGACAATGAGTGTGGGGGGCGGGAGCGGGGGGCGGAGTGCGGTGGGTGGAGCTGAGCAGGGCCATGGCTGAGGACGTCAGTGCCGCGGGGACTGCATCGCTGGGGGACAGGTGAGTGAGTGTGAGAGTGTGTGTATGTGTGTGTGTGTGTGTGTGTGTGTGTGTGTGTGTGTGTGTGTGTGTGTGTGTGTGTGATTGTGTGTGTGTATACATATGGAGTGTGGGGAGGGGGCGGAGCCGAGCAGGGAAGTGTCGGGCTCCCGGCACACGTAACCAGGGTTCCTTGGTTACCCGATGTGTACCCTGGTTATGGGTGGAGGAAGCCAGAGAAAGCATGTGCATTGAAATCCAAAGGATTCCGCTGCTCAAAAAAAAGTAACATGCTGCGTTCTTTCTGCCCGACGCAGCGTCAAAATAACGACGCTGCGTCGTCCGGCGGATTCAACGCTGACACTTGCGTTACAGTGCGTCATCCATACAAGTCTATGGAGAATAGCGCAGTGCGTTAACGGACTGCGCTATTCTCCATAGTGACGGACTCCGCTGAACGCAAGTGTGAAACTAGCCTAAGGCCCCCCTACTCTGAGGGCCAGGCTAGGAACGTAACCTAAATATTATGCAGTTGTTCCTGCCTACAAATTAATAAATATTCTCCTTCATTTTCTCCTGATATCTATGTGCATATTTACCAATGCATTTGACTTATTGCGAATTTATTAAAATTTCGACAATTCCGCAACAACTGCGTGACGTGAGCTTGCAAATATAATTTTTCGGGTGAGCAAATAAAGGTATACTTTTGTCATTTTTGGGCATAAAAGTATTTCCATCGATTTCTCTGGCTAAAGGCTACTTTACACACTGCGATATCGGTCCCGATATCGCTAGTGTGGGTACCCGCCCCCATCTGTTGCGCGACATGGGCAAATTGCTGCCCGTGTCGCACAACAGCCGTCACACATACCTACCTGTCCGGCGACGTCGCTGTGACGGGCGAACCGCCTCCTTTCTAAGGGGGCGGTCCGTGCGGCGTCACAGCGACGTCACTGAAGCGTCACTGAACCGCCGCCGAATAGCAGCGGAGGGGCGGAGATGAGCGGGACATAACATCCCGCCCACCTCCTTCCCTCCGCATAGCGGCCGGGAGGCAGGTAAGGGGAGCTTCCTCGTTCCTGCGGCGTCACATGCAGCGATGTGTGCTGCCGCAGGAACGAGGAACAACCTCGTTACTGCTGTAGTAACGATTTTTGAGAATGGACCCCCGTGTCGCCGATTAGCGATTTTGCACGTTTTTGCAATGATGCAAAATCGCTTATCGGTGTCACACGCAACGGCATCGCTAATGCGGCCGGATGTGCGTCACAAATTCCGTGACCCCAACGACTCCGCATTAGCGATGTCGCAGCGTGCAAAGCCCGCTTTACACGGTACCACGATATAATTTTGTGTTGCACATCGTAAGAATGGAAGATACCCTTTCGATAATAGAATATTCTTCCTTGTACTTTCTAATATGAACCATCTGGATATGATGCCGTTAGAAGGAAGACCGTACCCTGGAACAAGCATTCAATAATCGTATATTTTTAACCGTTGCTGGGTCGCACGGATCACGGGGGCAGCGGTTGGGACTCGGCGTCTCATGGCCGGGATGTAGTTCCATGTTGTCTCCATCAGCGAACACTTGTGTCAGTAGAGGCAGCTCGGTGCTGTGTGTCTCACCATGAGCCCCTCCTGTACCATCCTCCTCCCCGCTCACAGTCTATCCCCATCAGACTCAGCAAGCAGCAGAAGAGGAGGACGATCCTCAGCAATTCATCAATGAATGAGTGGCAGCCAGTGCAGGATGCAGGAGCTCAGCCACCTATAGGGAAGCCATCGCTTCTTTTTGTTGCGCAAGGAAAAAAACGGATTCTCCTCCTTGGAAATAGAAAAAAAAAGCACCAGGAAAGGAGCAGCAGCAGCGGGAGGCATCTGGGTTGCAAGGCAGCAGACATGAGATGGAGCTGCACAATTATCATGCACAGCAGGGTCTGACCATCTGACTGCCAGCTCTGGGTAGACCCAAACCTCAAGGCACATGTCATGTGAGCAAATACTAAAATGTGCCAGGGATTCGGTGTCTGGGAAGTGAATTTTGAGGCTGCTGGAGATGTACAATGGGCCACTCCCTGGCTTGAGATTGGGGACCTGGTTTATGATTGAAGAGGAGTAGGCTGGTCAATGCTTGGGTGATGATGGTCTTCTGGTTTAGTGCACTCTACTGACATAAGGCGGTGGTGCGATGATGGTGAAACCCAAGGAGGACCATCTGTGATCTCATTCGGGTGAAGCTGCTGGAGATGTAACCCTTGCTTTCCCATCAGATCATGGCATTGGAGTTCCCTGGCCTCCCTTCCAGCCGCTCACCCTACTGGATCAGTCAAGATGGGGCTGAAGAGCAGACACTTGGAGGGTCCTCCTAGAGATGGCGAGAAGAAAGGGGATCTAGAGCCCAGCTCTCTGGGGACCGGACTGGAGAAAGATGGGACCTTGCTGCTGGTGGGAGCAGGGAAGGAGGACGTGAAGCGGAACCCACAGGGAATTGGGCTTTTGGCTAAAACACCTCTGAACTGTACCCGACCGGTCAAGAGGAACAACGCTAAGTACAGGAGGGTCCAAACTTTAATCTATGATGCCCTGGAGAGGCCGAGAGGGTGGGCACTGCTCTACCATGCCTTTGTGTGAGTAACCCGCGCCGTATGCACTTCATGTATCTGGTCATATATGTAGCATGCTCCGGGAGAAGGTATAGAACATGGGGCACTATATGTATGCATGGTTACCTTGTACATACATAAATAGTGGAATGGCGGCAATTCAGTAATTGTGCTTCGCTGGCGCTGTGAATGATATCGTTTTCCATGGTTTTGGCTACTTGGTGGCTTTGGCACAACTGGGAAAATCCGCCAAACAAGACATACGATGCCAGGTGCCATTCTGGCCGCAGACATATCCAGTGGCATGTGACCCTACTGGGGTCCATAGGTTGTGGGGTCAGGTTATTGTACATTTCTTGTTATTTGCTTTGGACCTCAGGTGTAAATGGGCCTGTTATTACAGGCAGATCGGCCCTGAGGAAGGAGTTCATTATAACAGTGTCCTCACTACCTGTATTAATAGGACTGTGTGTGCGGCAGTGCATGGCGGTGCGCTACCGGATCAGGGGCATGTGACGGAGGAAACGCGCCGTGTGTCTGGGATGACATATGTGCTCTGCATTGTACAGAATAGCAAAATGAGTTCATCCTCTGAGCGACTCCGAGGAGATGACCCAATCGTGTTCTCCACCGCCTCCTGCTCAGCTGTGTCTACAGTGTACATGCAGCATTCCATGTTACCATGGCAACCAGCAAAGGTGTTGTGCGGAGATTCTAATCAGGTTATAATTAGCCTGGTATGGAAAGAAGTATCTGTCTGTCTATCCATCCATCTATCTATCTATCTATCTATCTATCCCTCTATCTATCCCTCTATCTATCCCTCTATCTATCTATCTATCTATCTATCCATCCATCTATCCATCCATCTATCCATCCATCTATCCATCCATCTATCCATCCATCTATCCATCTATCTATCTATCCATCCATCCATCCATGTGTCTATCCGTCTATCTATCTATCTATCTATCTATCCCTCTATCTATCCCTCTATCTATCCCTCTATCTATCTATCTATCTATCTATCCCTCTATCTATCTATCTATCCCTCTATCTATCTATCTATCTATCCCTCTATCCCTCTATCTATCTATCTATCTATCCCTCTATCTATCTATCCATCCATCCATCCATCCATCTATCTATCTATCTATCTATCTATCTATCCCTCTATCTATCTATCTATCCCTCTATCCCTCTATCTATCTATCTATCCCTCTATCTATCTATCTATCCCTCTATCTATCTATCTATCCCTCTATCTATCTATCTATCCCTCTATCTATCTATCTATCTATCCATCCATCTATCTATCTATCTATCTATCTATCCATCTATCTATCCATCCATCTATGTGTCTATCCGTCTATCTATCTATCTATCTCTCTATCCATCTATCTATCTATCTATCTATCTATCTATCCATCCATCCATCTATGTGTCTGTCTATCTATCTCTATGTGTCTATCATCTATTCATCCTTCTATGTATCTATCCATCCATTTATCCATCTATCCATTTATCTGTCTGTTCATCTATGTGTGTGTCTATCTATCCATCCATCCGTCTATCCATCTATCTGTATATTTATCTATCCATCTATTATCTATCATCTATCTATCTATATCTATTCATCTATCCCTCTATCTATCTATCCATCCGTCTATTTATCTATCTATTATCTATCATCTATCTATCTATATGTGTCTATCTATTCATCGTTCTACCTATCTATCCATTCATCTGTCTATCTATTTATGTGTCTATCTATCTATCCATCTATCTATTTATTCATCTACCTATCCATCTATCCATCCATCCGTCTATCCATCCATCTAACTGTCCATCTATCTATCTATCCATCCATTCTTCCATCAATCCCTCTATCAATTATCTATCTCTGTCCATCTTTCATCTATTTGTCTATCCAACTATCTA
Organism: Anomaloglossus baeobatrachus; assembly: GCF_048569485.1. NCBI lineage: Eukaryota > Metazoa > Chordata > Amphibia > Anura > Aromobatidae > Anomaloglossus > Anomaloglossus baeobatrachus. The sequence continues at coordinate 35,140,452 of NC_134358.1, forward strand.
TCTATCTATTTACCTATGGATCCATCTATCCATCTATCCATCTATCTATCGCTCTTTTGATCTGTCTGTCTATTAAAAAAATTGCTCTCACAAGTTATTCTCTCAGCATTCATACGCTTTGCAATTGGAACCATGCAGCCCCTCCCCAGGCCACCATTCATTACACCAGTCCTATATTGATACCATACCTTCCAGCTCTGAATGATGATAAAGAGGGACACAATGCGGTGCACGTAGTGTCAATTTTTTTTTTATCACATATTACAAAAATTAGTTCCTAGTGAACCCCATTAGTTTTCCTCCTCCTTTTATAGCATCCACGGTGGTCCCCACAGCCGTTATAATGTTCCTACGTTCCACCCCATACGGTATGTTGCCCCAAAGTACATTACTCTACTAATTGCATAAGGCCCCTAAGGTACATCCCCACCTTGACGGCCTGATGCACTTACAGCTCCACCTACAGAGCCCTTCAAACAGTCTGATGCCTCTGCCACACACAGCTCTGCTACATCAACACACTCAAAATTCTGATACATCAACACATACAGCTTTACACAATCAACACACACCTTGCCTGTGTCCTGCTCCTCTTTTCCACTGCCTAGAAGGTCCCATGTCCCAAAGCTCCTGGTAGGACCTTCAGTTTGTGCATAGACTGAATGGTAATGGACGGACCCATCAGCTCCCTGCTCCACTGTTATATTCAGCTGTATCTGTATCCTGAGGACATCAATGCAGCTGAAGTTGGCATGTACCGCTACCTTCCAGGATAGTTGGACAGATCCTGACATTTTGTACAATCCCGCTGGATTTGGGACAGTCAGGATGTATGCCGAATCTGGAAATTTCCCTCTGCGGATTTAAGGCCCTATAGACAAATTGATACTTGAGAGAATCAGATATTCTAAAGCCTGCTTTACATGTGTCAATTTCACATACGATGTCGTATGCGATTTGCAACGCCCCATCGTATGTGTGGCACGTTAAATTTGTTGAACGTGTCGCACAAACGATTAACCCCCGTCACACATACTTACCCGTCCATACAACCTCGATGTGGGCGGCGAACATCCACTTCCTGGAGTGGGAGGGACGATCGGCGTCACATCGACGTCACGCAGCAGACGGCCAATAGAAGCGGAGGGGCGGAGATGAGCGGGACGTAACATCCCGCCCACCTCTTTCCTTCTGCATTGTGGGCCAGGAGCTGCAGGACGCAGGTAAGATCTGTTCATCGTTCCCGGGGTGTCACACACTACGATGTGCGCTACCCCGGGTACGATGAACAATCTAACATTCAATTCTAGAGAAATGAACGATGTGTATGCGATGAACGTTTTAACGTTCAATCGCAATCGCACGTACCGGTCACACACTGCAATGTACCTTACGATGCCGGATGTGCGTCACTTACGACGTGACCCCGCCGATACATCGTAAGATACATTGCAGCGTGTAAAGCGGGCTATAAGATCTAAAATTGTATTCTTCTTCATTACAGGCATAATGTACTGGTATATAAAGATATGTGGCGCCCCTGAGGCTTCCGTCGCCACAGGTCATTGCACCCCATCAGCGGTGTGATGCCCCATTCTGGGAGAGGAAGAGAGTGAACTCCGGTCCCCTGGTAAATTCACACTACACCCATTGCTAGGGACACACAGGACCAGGGAAAGTGGCAGGCAACCCTCCCATGCTGCATGCTGAGAGGGGCTGTAAGACCCATCCCTGCTCCCATAGGGTGGTAGCTTAGCAACTGGGGGGGTGGGAGGAGCCACCAGAGAGCAGATAGAGAAAGGAAGGTCAAGTTAGTTTCAGTTTACCTCAGGGAGTGAAAGAGTGAGGAGCCAGCATGTAGTTGGAGAAGAAGAACGAGAGCAAGGAGGGAGGAGGAGGCCTGCTGGAGGCAGGCAAGGAGGAAAGAAAGAAAGAAGGAAAGAAAGGCTCCAAGTCAGTCAGGAGCAGAGGAACTGAAGGAGACGCTTCCTGGTGAAGATCCTGGGACCCAGAGGTCCAGGTGACACCACGCAGAGAAGTTAAGAAAGGGTCGCAGGGCCGCGGGTAGTCCTGTAGGTACCACGAGCAGTCCTTGTTGGGTACCGAAGCCGAGGGCCCAGAGGCGCTACGAGTAGCTGCAGGCTGCGGTGGCCTGGTCCACAGTGACATCGGTGGAGTGATTAGCTGCGACAGGGGACGGTCCCTAGAGACTGGAGGAGTGAAAAGACAATCTCCAAACAGTAAAAACCGAGGCCCAGGGAATTGCAAGCTCCCAGGGCCAGAACCCATAGCAGACCTTCAGAAAAGGGGTAATCAGCCGACAGGTGACCCCCCAGCCTGGAGGCTGTAATGGAGGCCAAGCCAAGTCCATCTAACTAAGGCAAGGCTAGTGAAGACAGCAGAGAAAGAGACACTAAGAGGAGGGTACCGGAGTTCACGCTCTGAATCATCCAGAAACGGCGGAGGTCCCTGACAGTGGTCCCAGCAGTCTGAGGGTCCCTACAACTGTGACAAGAAGTGTGAGTAAAGAACTTGAACTGCACCCTTGGAGTTGCCTCTGTTATTCCATCTGCATAGACACTCACAAGCACCAACAGTGCCCCGGGCATTGCTCCACCTGTGGGGAGCAGTACCACCATTGCTGCTATAACATCCCCCGGAGGCCTCATACAGCAGCGGCGGCCTATTAGCCGCATACCACAGGTGGCGTCACGAACACAAACTTTATTCAACAAGCCACATATTTTCCTGACACCCACCAGGGCCACGGAGCCGGGCCCAGCCACCACTGACTACCACCGGACTAGTCCGGCCTGGCACCGGGTGTCCCATAGCCCTGGGGTGGGCGAGTCAACTTTTGGCGTCACGAACAGGATTTCGTACCCGGTCTAACCGGGTACTGTGCGCCTGAAGAACCGTGTGACAGACTGTGTACTTTACTGAGAAACCGCCGCCATTAGCGCTGCTGAGAGCGGGAAGAAGGGGGGCGTGCAAGAAGAAAGGGCGCGAAGAGAAGCCCCGCCCCCTTGTCCAAGAAAAGCGCGCGAAGCGGTGCCCGCCATAGAAGGCGGAGGAAGAAAGATGGCGCGTGAAGAAGCTAAAAGGATGGACGCCGAGCAACGAGCGGCCAGAGGAGGAGTGGCCGAGCCGGGACACGCACCTCAGAACCGGGTTGTGTCCTGCGTCCTGGAGAGCGGAGAAGATCCAGCAGCCGCTGCAGAGCCGGGTAAAGAGAGTGACACCCCCAGCCGGCGGAGCCCGGATTGCCAGGTGGGGCTCCTGCCCGGTCCTCCTGCAGGCGCGCGTGCCACGACCGCAGCTCCGATACCAGCACCCTGCAGCAAGACAGCGACCACCAGAACACCAGAGATGCTACTGAGGGGTGAGTCATTTAATGCCCCTGCCGGCGCGAGAGCCCCAACCCCCGCTGCCATGCCCGCGGTCCCTGGAGAGACGCCCGGCACGGCGACGCCGATCCGGGCCGCAGCTACGCCAGGTGCGGCCCGCAAAGATTTCGCCGCCGGAGCGGCGCCCATCCACACCGCAGCAGCGACGCCAAGCCCGGCCCGTCCAGCTCGGGCCCCAGCAGCGATGCCCCGCTCGGACAAGCAAGATTCCGCCGCAGCGGCGACGTTAATCCACGCCGCAGATGCGGGCCGCCAAGCCCAGGCCGCAGCCACGCCAGGTGCGGCCCGTCAAGAATCGGTCACAGCAGCGACTCCAATACAGGCCGCCGCCATGCCAGGCGCGGCTCGCCAAGACCAGCAGACACAGACTGTGCTGACCGCTGTCTACCTGCTTCCAGGTGGGGAGCCGGAGAAGAATCCCTACATGTAAAGTAGTAAGAAGCAGCTGAACTGTACATAGCCCCTCATTCTTTTTGAAGAAGTCCCTTGTGTTTCTGCCCCTCATTCTTTTCAAAGATGACACCCTTTCATGCTGTACTGCCCCTCATGCTTTTTGAAGACGTCACCCCCCCCATGTTTATGTGTTACCGGGCCACTGAACTGGAATGTGGGCCCCGGTGGAAGTGTATGTGTTATGTCCTACCAGGCCTCTGGACTTAGTGGCTGGTATGTTGTGTATGTGTCTTATGTAACCAGGCCATTGGACTTAATGGCTGGTCGATTGTCCCATTATTGTTTGATTGAAAGAAATGAACTGCTGGGCTACTGGACTTGTAGTAGCCAAAGATGTAATTAGTTGCACCCGTTGTGCCCCCTACCAGAATTATGGGGGATTTGCCTGAACCGTGCAATGGACTGGAAGTGCACACATAGTTTCTTTATAAGAAGTTTGCAACGTTCATGATATGTGCCTCCCATAAAGGGAAGAAATGTTTTACAGTTTATGTTATTGCATACCAAAAATGTTTTGCAGTTCTCCATATGTTTTTGTTGTTTTTCAGCCCGAGGACGTGCTGGGATTTGCTGTGGGGGAGTGTGGCGCCCCTGAGGCTTCCGTCGCCACAGGTCATTGCACCCCATCAGCGGTGTGATGCCCCATTCTGGGAGAGGAAGAGAGTGAACTCCGGTCCCCTGGTAAATTCACACTACACCCATTGCTAGGGACACACAGGACCAGGGAAAGTGGCAGGCAACCCTCCCATGCTGCATGCTGAGAGGGGCTGTAAGACCCATCCCTGCTCCCATAGGGTGGTAGCTTAGCAACTGGGGAGGTGGGAGGAGCCACCAGAGAGCAGATAGAGAAAGGAAGGTCAAGTTAGTTTCAGTTTACCTCAGGGAGTGAAAGAGTGAGGAGCCAGCATGTAGTTGGAGAAGAAGAACGAGAGCAAGGAGGGAGGAGGAGGCCTGCTGGAGGCAGGCAAGGAGGAAAGAAAGAAAGAAGGAAAGAAAGGCTCCAAGTCAGTCAGGAGCAGAGGAACTGAAGGAGACGCTTCCTGGTGAAGATCCTGGGACCCAGAGGTCCAGGTGACACCACGCAGAGAAGGAAAGAAAGGGTCGCAGGGCCGCGGGTAGTCCTGTAGGTACCACGAGCAGTCCTTGTTGGGTACCGAAGCCGAGGGCCCAGAGGCGCTACGAGTAGCTGCAGGCTGCGGTGGCCTGGTCCACAGTGACATCGGTGGAGTGATTAGCTGCGACAGGGGACGGTCCCTAGAGACTGGAGGAGTGAAAAGACAATCTCCAAACAGTAAAAACCGAGGCCCAGGGAATTGCAAGCTCCCAGGGCCAGAACCCAGAGCAGACCTTCAGAAAAGGGGTAATCAGCCGACAGGTGACCCCCCAGCCTGGAGGCTGTAATGGAGGCCAAGCCAAGTCCATCTAACTAAGGCAAGGCTAGTGAAGACAGCAGAGAAAGAGACACTAAGAGGAGGGTACCGGAGTTCACGCTCTGAATCATCCAGAAACGGCGGAGGTCCCTGACAGTGGTCCCAGCAGTCTGAGGGTCCCTACAACTGTGACAAGAACTGTGAGTAAAGAACTTGAACTGCACCCTTGGAGTTGCCTCTGTTATTCCATCTGCATAGACACTCACAAGCACCAACAGTGCCCCGGGCATTGCTCCACCTGTGGGGAGCAGTACCACCATTGCTGCTATAACATCCCCCGGAGGCCTCATACAGCAGCGGCGGCCTATTAGCCGCATACCGCAGGTGGCGTCACGAACACAAACTTTATTCAACAAGCCACATATTTTCCTGACACCCACCAGGGCCACGGAGCCATGCCCAGCCACCACTGACTACCACCGGACTAGTCCGGCCTGGCACCGGGTGTCCCATAGCCCTGGGGTGGGCGAGTCAGATACATCACTATGTTCCAGTACATCTCTTTATACTAGATACATCTGCATATACTGCACCAGTAACTGTATCGGTAAAATAAAAGCCAGTAAATGTCAGGGATTTTCTTTCTCTATACAATCACTAACACATAATGAAAAGCAATGGCAATAATCACATTTTTTTATACTCTTTTTTTAAAAATACGAGCAAATTTCATGTACATATTTGGTAACTGTAAAGGCCCCGTTACACGCAACGACGGATCTAATGATATATCGCCGGGGTAACGGATTCCGTGACGCACATCCGGAATCGTTAGCAACGTCGTTGCGTGTGACAGCAATGAGCGACCGTTAGCGATGGAAAATACTCACCTTATCGTCCATCGTTGACACGTCGTTCCTTTTCAAAAAAATCGTTGATTCTTGAGCATGCAGGTTGTTTGTCGTTCCCGAGGCAGCACACATCGCTACGTGTGATACCCCGGGAACGACGAACTACAGCTTACCTGCGGCCGCCCACTATGAGGAAGAAAGGAGGTGGGCGGGATGTTACGTCCCGCTCATCTCCGCCCCTCCGCTTCTATTGGGCGGCCACTTAGTGGCGCCGCTGTGACGCCGCAAGAACCGCCCCCTTGGAAAGGTGGCGCTTCGCCGGCGACAGCGACGTCGCTAGGCAGGTAAGTTCGTGTGACGGCTCCCAACGATAGTGTGCACCACGGGCAGCGATTTTCCCGTGACGCATAAACGACGATATCACTACGTGTAACACCCCCTTTATCATAACAACTTGTACAATAAAGTGAACGGATTGTTTATGTCAGCAGGTTTTCAAACCCAAACTACTTATATGCTCATGTACCTCTTTCAAAGACAAGTCCAGTAATATCTTTACATGGCTGGTCGGTTCTTCCATTCCTAAGAAATCAGCATTTGAATTGATATGTAAATGGCTATTGTGGCGCCCTGGACAAGCCAGAACGTCACAGGTACTGCAACAACACACCCCACACCCCGGTTAGGAGCATCAAAGTCAGACACAAATCTTTGTTGCCTCCCTCCAGGGGCTGATATCCACACCAGGTGAGGCGGAGCCAGGTGGTTGGCTCCTCCCACCGAGGAGTTCACAGTCCTGGAGGCGGGAAAAGGAGGGAGAGTGTAGTGGAGTTGAGGAGTGTGTAGAGTGCGAGTTAGGGAAGTGGTAGTGGAGGAACTGACTGGCCGTGTCCGGGTACGTGGCCCGGGCACAGAAACAGCAAGGTTGGCAGACGGTGGTGACCGTCTGCAGGAGAGGCCGATTGACGCACAACCGTAAGGACCGGGGACGGGCGGTGGCCCCCCGGTACCGGATTGGGGAGCGAAAAGAAGCCAGCACCATCCGGCAGGGCCTACGGACCCCGACCAGGCTAGGAGTCGCCGTTAAACCGGTCAAATCCGTCAGCGATGGGAACCTCTGGCGTTTCCCAGCAATAAAGACCCGACTGAAGGCAACCGCTCAACCGTGAAGGGAAATCTAGCCACAGCTAGAGTTCCCAGGGCCAGCGCCTGCGGGAAAAAGGGGCTCCTCCGGCAAACATACCGCTGGGGAGCGGGTTACCGGTGGGAAGCCATCGGGGCCGAGAATATAACACCGGTGCAGGGAGAGACAGTTACCGCCAACCTACCGGGAGTGACCGTCGCAGCCTTCTGTGGGACTCGTCCATCCAGCCCTTTGTTTTACCAGAGACTCCGTGTGCGTTACTGGTTCAGTAAGTACCACCGTGCCGTCTGGCACTGCGCTGCCCCGCGACCCTGCACCTGGCCAAGCCCCGCAATCCATCAAACAGACAACAACTCCGGGTCCCGGGACTACCAAAATCCCCCTACCCACGGAGGGGAGGAAAACATCCCAGCTGCTCCCTGTCACCGCTCCCGGGATCCCCGTACAGAGCAGCGGTGGTGCCCCAACCTCACCACACACCGTGGGTGGCGTCACAAACCGACATCCCAAACAAAACACCCCTTTCACTCACGGGTGAGGAGCGCCGCTCGAGTCCCCGGATCCGGGCCACCGCTCGAGCCACCGAGCAGCAGCAGCGCCGGACCCGAGCGTGGTGAGCGCAGCGCCCCGCCGCCTGCGACAGCTATGGTAGATCTGAAGCCTCTGTCACTCCAGGTCTATTCTCCATTCTATGCTTTCTCCTGCTTAACTCATGGGTTCCAGTAAAGAGGCGGTCTGTTAAGCTGGAGGCAGCAATGCTGGGAGGAATAGAGCTGGAGTGAGGGAGATCTACTAGTTTTTCAGCCTTGTTTGCATATTCATTCAAGCAGTGATTTCTCAGTAATGGATGAATGGATTGGTCAGGTAACGGCATTGCAGGACTTGTGTTTGAAAGAGCTACATGTGCATAAAAATAGTTTTGGGGGTGAAATCCGGCTGACACATTCCCTTTAAGCCCATAAAAAGAGTTGAAGGGAACCTGACAGGTAATACATGCCTCATGCACACTGACTGCATGCAGTGTCACTGCGGTGTTTTATAGAAAACATATTTTAAAAACTGCACAGGAGACTAGTCTGACAGAGTGGGTCCCCAGTGACTTGTCCTTGCCCGCTCTACTGGAGGGACAGGTCGTTCCCGCAGCGAGTGTATAGGTGGAGGGCTGTCAGTCACTAGGCCAGCCTGTCTGAATATTCTTCCTTGTGGCTTGGGCCACAGCGGCTTTTAAGGTATGTTTTCTCTGAAATACAGTCAGCGTCTGATACGTGCTGCCCGTGGATCAGGCACCTGTCAGGTTCCCTTTAATTGAAATGTAAAGACTAAATAAAATATATGTTTGGCAAAATGGCGCTAACAAAATCCTACAGCTCAGAAAAGTTCTGGATGTGACATCTCTGATGAAGAGAAAAGAACAAACATCCACTCATCTGAACATGAGCGTCACAAAACTGTCCTGTGCATATACATGTGTGGTGCCTGCGCGGATCTTATATATGTGTGGTGCCTGCGCGGATCTTATATATGTGTGGTGCCTGCGCGGATCTTATATATGTGTGGTGCCTGCGCGGATCTTATATATGTGTGGTGCCTGCGCGGATCTTATATATGTGTGGTGCCTGCGCGGATCTTATATATGTGTGGTGCCTGCGCGGATCTCATATATGTGTGGTGCCTGTGTAACGGGGTGCCAGGGGTGCCTCCGGCCTTGTAGTCGTGGCCCTCGGTATCAGGCTTACCCCTGGTTCCACCGTCACTATGGGGACAGGAGCTAACTTGGTGGGGCAGAGTGTGGTCGTGGTGCAGATGTTGTCCGGCGCACAAACACTCTTCAGGCAGGGTACAATGCGATGAACAAACATTCTTTTATTCTTCACAGTTAAAAAGTCCAGACAAAGCAATCCGGTCAGCAATAAATCTGGCAGATGACAATTCCTGTGGAGCTGGGGACACCCTGACCAAACGTCACCTCGGGTGGGGATATGCCCTCCGTACTCTACTTCCTTCGGGCACCCACTATTCAGCCAAGCATACACCGGACCCACACCGGCAGAATAGGCTCTGAGGTTACGTCCACCTCCTTCTCTCCGGTGTCCCCTGCTGTTCTGCTCACACACTCTGCCCGACGTGCACACACTGCTGCCCCGGATGCTACTTTTCACAAAGTCCCGAACAAAGCCATAAAGGTGCTGAGACGCTTTCTTAGCTGGGGGAAGCCTGTCCTTGCGTCCCCTCCAGTGGTGATGTGCCTGACTACTCCACTTCGCCCGGCTCCCACTGCTGGCTACCCACAGCCCGGACCCACACCGGACTGCTTCACACTATGAGGTTCCGCTCGCTCCTTTTCTCACCGGCTTCCCTGATTTCCAGCTCCCTTCTTTCTTTCTTGCTTTCTGCCCACTCAGCTCCACACTCTGCCCCGGCTCTGCTGCTCCGCTCCTGTCCCCGAGACAACTGCTTGTCTTACACACTTCCTTTTTCCTCCTAAGCTGCCAGCTCCTCCCCCTTCCCTGTCACTGTTACCAGGGGAACCACTCACTACACTGGCACCTAGGGAGTACCCTGACTCAGCATACATGCATACAACATAAAACATTTTTATTAATAACATTTCCGGGTTAACTATGCTCCCTTTTGCAGAGGGGTCTGCTCACCCACTGCACCTGCGCGGATCTTATATATGTGTGGTGCCTGCGCGGATCCTATATATGTGTGGTGCCTGCGCGGATCTTATATATGTGTGGTGCCTGCGCGGATCCTATATATGTGTGGTGCCTGCGCGGATCTTATATATGTGTGGTGCCTGCGCGGATCCTATATATGTGTGGTGCCTGCGCGGATCTTATATATGTGTGGTGCCTGCGCGGATCCTATATATGTGTGGTGCCTGCGCGGATCTTATATATGTGTGTGTGTCCGCATGACTGTGTTCCATCTATCTATCTATTGTGGGGTTCCACTCGCTTGCAGGGGTGTGAGGTAGCTTCAGCAACACATCTACAGTCTCTTTATAAAAATTCCGGCAGTTTATTTAAAACACTCCCAGCATAAACTGCTCTTAAACATAAACGATCCACGTACCGTGGGCTTCCAGTCCATTACAAGTCCATAGTGGAAGTTTAGCAACTTTCCCCACTCTCTGGCTCCTACCAGTGTACACCTGTAGCCGAGGTTCCTTGCCAGCACCCAGGTCCCTCTGCAGACCCCTGTCTGTCGCTCCTCCAGGAGAGGACCGGCCCTGCAGCCACAGCCCTAGCCTGGCTGCACTCACCTTCCAGTCTCACCCCAGACTGAATTCCAGACTCTGACAGTTTCCTAATTCAGACTGGACACACCCACAGGTGGAGGTCTGTGATTCTCCACACCTGCACAGTACACTGGTATTGTTAAAGGGAACCTGACCTTTATATGCAGAATCAAGCCTTTGTGGAACTACAGGTCCCATAGCAACCTCTTCAGCTTAATATTGCATGGACCTTCTCCACTGGGACACATAGCGACCATTTACCACATTGGTGGTCGCTAGCTCACATAATCTGTCTATCCTTCTATCTATTCTCCATCTATTTATCCGTTTGTTTGTCTATCTATCCATCTATCCCTCTATCCATCTATCCATTACCTATCTATCTATCTATCTATCTATCTATCGATCCTTCTATCTATCGATCCTTCTATCTATCCATCTATCCATTACCTATCTATCTATCTATCTATCTATCTATCTATCTATCTATCGATCCTTCTATCTATCTATCCATCTATCCCTCTATCTATCTATCTATCTATCTATCCATCTATCCATTACCTATCTATCTATCTATCCATCTATCTAATCTATCGATCCTTCTATCTATCGATCCTTCTATCTATCTGTGGCGCCCTGGACTAGCCAGGTCGTCACAGATAACACACAAACACCCCACCCCCACTAGACACTAACATTAGCCAAACATAAAACCCTTGTTGCCTCCCTCCAGGGTCTGATGTCCACACCAGGTGGGGCGGAGCCAAGCGGTTGGCCCCGCCCACTGAGGAGTTCACAGGCCTGGAGGCAAGAAAAGTGTCAGTTAGAGTTTGGAGTTTGAAGTGAGAGGAGTAAGCACTTGGGTGTCTGGGTTTGCGGCCCAGGCACTGACAGCAAGGTTGGCAGACGGTGGT
>NC_134358.1:35154334-35231834 GCF_048569485.1 Anomaloglossus baeobatrachus
ACAGCTGGTATAACCTGGGCATCTCCTGTATATAATTATATATGTACAGCCGGTATAACCTGGGCATCTCCTGTATATAGTGATATATGTACAGCCGGTATAACCTGGGCATCTCCTGTATATAATTATATATGTACAGCTGGTATAACCTGGGCATCTTCTGTATATAATTATATATGTACAGCCGGTATAACCTGGGCATCTCCAGTATATAATTATATATGTACAGCTGGTATATCCTGGGTATCTCCTGTATATAATTATATATGTACAGCTGGTATAACCTGGGTATCTCCTGTATATAATTATATATGTACAGCTGGTATAACCTGGGCATCTCCTGTATATAATTATATATGTACAGCTGGTATAACCTGGGCATCTCCTGTATATAATTATATATGTACAGCTGGTATAACCTGGGCATCTCCTGTATATAATTATATATGTACAGCCGGTATAACCTTGGCATGTCCTGTATATAATTATATATGTAGAGCTGATATAACCTGGACATCTCCTGTATATAATTATATATGTACAGCCGGTATAACCTGGGCATCTCCTGTATATAATTATATATGTACAGCTGGTATAACCTGGGCATCTCCTGTATATAATTATATATGTACATCTGGTATAACCTGGCCATCTCCTGTATATAATTATATATGTACAGCTGTATAACCTGGGCATCTCCTGTATATAATTATATATGTACAGCTGGTATAACCTGGGTGTCTTCTGTATATAATTATATATGTACAGCTGGTATAACCTGGCCATCTCCTGTATATAATTATATATGTACTGCTGGTATAACCTGTGCATCTCCTATATATAATTATATATGTACAGCTTTTATAACCTGGGCATCTCCTGTATATAATTATATATGTACAGCTGGTATAACCTGGGCATCTCCTGTATATAATTATATATGTACAGCCGGTATAACCTGGGCATCTCCTGTATATAATTATATATGTACAGCTGGTATAACCTGGGCATCTCCTGTATATAATTATATATGTACATCTGGTATAACCTGGGCATCTCCTGTATATAATTATATATGTACAGCTGGTATAACCTGGGTATCTTCTGTATATAATTATATATGTACAGCCGGTGTAACCTGGACATCTCCTGTATATAATTATATATGTACAGCTGGTATAACCTGGGTATCCTCTGTATATAATTATACTGTATATGTACAGGTGGTATAACCTGGGTATCTTCTTTGTATAATTATATATGTACAGCTGGTATAACCCGGGCAACTCCTGTATATAATTATATATATACAGCTGGTATAACCTGGGCATAATTATATATGTACAGGTGGTATAACCTGGTCATCTCCTGTATATAATTATATATGTACAGCTGGTATAACCTGGGCATTCTATGTATATAATTATATATGTACAGCTAGTATAACCTGGGCATCTCCTGTATATAATTATATATGTACAGCTGGTATAACCTGGGCATCTCCTGTATATAATGATATATGTACAGCTGGTATAACCTGGGCATCTCCTGTATATAATTATATATGTACAGCTGATATAACCTGTGCATCTCCTGTATATAATTATATATGTACAGCTGGTATAACCTGGGCATCTCCTGTATATAATTATATATGTACAGCTGGTATAACCTGGGCAGCTCCTGTATATAATTATATATATACAGCTGGTATAACCTGGGCATCTCCTGTATATAATTATATAGGTACAGCTGGTATAACCTGGGCATCTCCTGTATATAGTGATATATGTACAGCCGGTATAACCTGGGCATCTCCTGTATATAATTATATATGTACAGCCGGTATAACCTGGACATCTCCTGTATATAATTATATATGTCCAGCTGGTATAACCTGGGCATCTCCTGTATATAATTATATAGGTACAGCTGGTATAACCTGGGCATCTCCTGTATATAGTGATATATGTACAGCTGGTATAACCTGGGCATCTCCTGTATATAATTATATATGTGCAGCTGGTATAACCTGGGCATCTCCTGTATATAATTATATATGTGCAGCTGGTATAACCTGGGCATCTCCTGTATATAATTATATATGTACAGATGGTATAACCTGGGTATCTTCTGTATATAATTATATATGTACAGCTGGTATAACCTGGGCATCTCCTGTATATAATTTTATAGGTACAGCTGGTATAACCTGGGCATCTCCTGTATATAGTGATATATGTACAGCTGGTGTAACCTGGGCATCTCCTGTATATAATTATATATGTACAGCTGGTATAACCTGGGCATCTCCTGTATATAATTATATATGTACAGCTGGTATAACCTGGGCATCTCCTGTATATAATATATATGTACAGCTGGTATAACCTGGGCATCTCCTGTATATAATTATATATGTACAGCTGGTATAACCTGGGCATCTCCTGTATATAGTGATATATGTACAGCTGGTATAACCTGGGCATCTCCTGTATATAATTATATATGTACATCTGGTATAACCTGGGCATCTCCTGTATATAGTGATATATGTACAGCTGGTATAACCTGGGTATCCTCTGTATATAATTATATATGTACAGCTGGTATAACCTGGGCATCTCCTGTATATAGTGATATATGTACAGCTGGTATAACCTGGGCATCTCCTGTATATAATTATATATGTACATCTGGTATAACCTGGGCATCTCCTGTATATAGTGATATATGTACAGCTGGTATAACCTGGGCATCTCCTGTATATAATTATATATGTACATCTGGTATAACCTGGGCATCTCCTGTATATAATTATATATGTACAGCTGGTATAACCTGGGCATCTCCTGTATATAATTATATATGTACAGCTGGTATAACCTGGGCATCTCCTGTATATAGTGATATATGTACAGCTGGTATAACCTGGGCATCTCCTGTATATAATTATATATGTACAGCTGGTATAACCTGGGCATCTCCTGTATATAATTATATATGTACAGCTGGTATAACCTGGGCATCTCCTGTATATAATTATATATGTACAGCTGGTATAACCTGGGCATCTCCTGTATATAGTGATATATGTACAGCTGGTATAACCTGGGCATCTCCTGTATATAATTATATATGTGCAGCTGGTATAACCTGGGTATCCCCTGTATATAATTATATATGTACAGCTGGTATAACCTGGGCATCTCCTGTATATAATTATATATGTACAGGTGGTATAACCTAGGCATCTCCTGTATATAATTATATATGTACAGCTGGTATAACCTGGGCATCTCCTGTATATAGTGATATATGTACAGCTGGTATAACCTGGGCATCTCCTGTATATAATTATATATGTGCAGCTGGTATAACCTGGGCATCTCCTGTATATAATTATATATGTGCGTGTGGTATAACTTGGGTATCCCAGCTGGTATAATGTATACTTCTTTCTGTATACCTGGATACCTGATTTAACCTGGATTTTATTTGGAACAATTTGAAGTATGAAATTGCTGTTTTTTGTTGCCGTGGCCTTGAAAAGCCATTATCACCCCCTCATCATTGACGTCTTCAGTCTGCACTTCACAGTTCTGCGTTCGTCAGCAGCACTATTCTGCGGCACTATAGTGGGACTCTAAACCCGGGTGACCCCCGGAGCCGCCGGCGGCACTTTTAGTAACTGACTTTTTGTTGGGCAATTTCATTTTAAAGGCTTTAGATGAATTGGACCTTGAGTGTGTAGAAACCATTAAGGCCGCACGGTGGACGCTTTTCGGTTTGATTGGACTTTAATATTTAATCATATTGTATTCGCTGTTTGTTCCAGTTCAGGAAAAAAATAAGATATTTTTCACATATTTCCATCAGTTCTATCAAATTAAGTTTAAATTTTAGCTTTTTCCGTATTCTTTACAGTTATATTGCAATATTGTAGTGTGTTTGATGAAGGGCGAGGGTCTTCTGAGGGGGATACGTCCCCTCGGCTGCGTATACATGGCTCGGTCCTCATACACGTACTCCTACGTCTCGTCTTCCTCCCATTCTTTTATCTTACGTTTATATTTATGTATCCACCGTGATATATCGTAGAGCGACAGCCGGATCCTACCTTAATCTCCCCACATCTCTGCTCATCCCTCAGCCCTATATCGCTTGCTGTTTATTACGCTCTGTCATCCTCTCTCTTCTTTTTTCTGATGCAGTACGCTCAAACTTCACAAATATTTGAGGTATCAAAGAAAGGTAACTTGAAAGCCACAATGCCTCCTCCATTGCTACAATATCTTCACAGTCAGAAACTGTCCGGTACCGTC
The DNA here is from genome assembly GCF_048569485.1 of Anomaloglossus baeobatrachus. Lineage (NCBI taxonomy): Eukaryota > Metazoa > Chordata > Amphibia > Anura > Aromobatidae > Anomaloglossus > Anomaloglossus baeobatrachus. The sequence goes on from NC_134358.1 coordinate 35,158,660, forward strand.
AAGAACAGTGCCCCTATTCTCAAAGCCCCCACCAGGATCCAGTGTACCCCCTTAGTACAACATAGTTCCCTAGAGTTGGACATTATTCCCTAGAGTAGGAAACTAGCACAGTACCACAGTGCCCTCCACAATGCACTTTCAGCCAAAGTACCCCATGAGTTAGCTAAAATGCCCTTGAGTTCAGTAATGATGCTCCATAGTCTGAAACCTAAGGTTAAACAACATTGAATTAGCCACAGTGTTACAATTGTCAGACACTGTCCTCAGTATAAGACACAGTGCACCCACTGTCCTCAGTATAAGACACAGTGCACCCACTGTCCCCAGTATAAGCCACAGTGCACCCACTATCCCCAGTATAAGCCACAGTGCACCCACTGTCCCCAGTGTAAGACACAGTGCACCCACTGTCCCCAGTGTAAGCCTCAGTGCACCCACTGTCCCCAGTGTAAGCCACAGTGCACCCACTGTCCCCAGTGTAAGCCTCAGTGCACCCACTGTCCCCAGTATAAGCCACAGTGCACCCACTATCCCCAGTATAAGCCACAGTGCACCCACTGTCCCCAGTGTAAGACACAGTGCACCCACTGTCCCCAGTGTAAGACACAGTGCACCCACTGTCCCCAGTGTAAGCCTCAGTGCACCCACTGTCCCCAGTGTAAGCCACAGTGCACCCACTGTCCCCAGTGTAAGCCTCAGTGCACCCACTGTCCCCAGTGTAAGCCTCAGTGCACCCACTGTCCCCAGTGTAAGCCACAGTGCACCCACTGTCCCCAGTGTAAGCCACAGTGCACCCACTGTCCCCAGTGTAAGCCTCAGTGCACCCACTGTCCCCAGTGTAAGCCTCAGTGCACCCACTGTCCCCAGTGTAAGCCTCAGTGCACCCACTGTCCCCAGTGTAAGCCTCAGTACACCCACTGTCCCCAGTGTAAGCCACAGTGCACCCACTGTCCCCAGTGTAAGCCTCAGTGCACCCACTGTCCCCAGTGTAAGCCTCAGTGCACCCACTGTCCCCAGTGTAAGCCACAGTGCACCCACTGTCCCCAGTGTAAGCCTCAGTGCACCCACTGTCCCCAGTGTAAGCCTCAGTGCACCCACTGTCCCCAGTGTAAGCCTCAGTACACCCACTGTCCCCAGTGTAAGCCACAGTGCACCCACTGTCCCCAGTGTAAGCCTCAGTACACCCACTTTCCCCAGTGTAAGCCACAGTGCACCCACTGTCCCCAGTGTAAGCCTCAGTGCACCCACTGTCCCCAGTGTAAGCCTCAGTGCACCCACTGTCCCCAGTGTAAGCCTCAGTACACCCACTGTCCCCAGTGTAAGCCACAGTGCACCCACTGTCCCCAGTGTAAGCCACAGTGCACCCACTGTCCCCAGTGTAAGCCTCAGTGCACCCACTGTCCCCAGTGTAAGCCTCAGTGCATCCACTGTCCCCAGTGTAAGCCTCAGTGCACCCACTGTCCCCAGTGTAAGCCTCAGTACACCCACTGTCCCCAGTGTAAGCCACAGTGCACCCACTGTCCCCAGTGTAAGCCTCAGTGCACCCACTGTCCCCAGTGTAAGCCTCAGTGCACCCACTGTCCCCAGTGTAAGCCACAGTGCACCCACTGTCCCCAGTGTAAGCCTCAGTGCACCCACTGTCCCCAGTGTAAGCCTCAGTGCACCCACTGTCCCCAGTGTAAGCCTCAGTGCACCCACTGTCCCCAGTGTAAGCCTCAGTGCACCCACTGTCCCCAGTGTAAGCCTCAGTGCACCCACTGTCCCCAGTGTAAGCCACAGTGCACCCACTGTCCCCAGTGTAAGCCACAGTGCACCCACTGTCCCCAGTGTAAGCCTCAGTACACCCACTGTCCCCAGTGTAAGCCACAGTGCACCCACTGTCCCCAGTGTAAGCCTCAGTACACCCACTGTCCCCAGTGTAAGCCACAGTGCACCCACTGTCCCCAGTGTAAGCCTCAGTGCACCCACTGTCCCCAGTGTAAGCCACAGTGCACCCACTGTCTCCAGTGTAAGCCTCAGTACACCCACTGTCCCCAGTTTAAGCCTCAGTGCACCTGTGACACCCTGGCCTATCAGGTCGTCACAGGGTATTGTACAATCTGCCCTTCTGTGCAATATCCACCTCCTCCTTGGTTACGGGTCCCCAACCAATGGTGATGCCAAAACCAGCTAATCAAAATCCTAGGAACACTTTGCACCACACCCACCAGACACACCAGTGGACAGCCTGAGTGGAATAGGGACGCCAACTTGGGGGGGGGGGGTTGGTTAAGGGGAGGTCAGGAGTAGGCCAGTGCAGTGTTGGAAGTGAAGGAGAGAGGAGAGGTCAGGAGCTGGGCTCCTTGGAAGTGCTAGGTTGCAGACGTTGGTCTGGGCCTGGTAGGAGCTGGACCCCCGGTCGCAGGGGATCGTGACAAGAGGCATGGTATTGTCGTGGAGGACAGCCGGTGGCCTTCTACAATCACCGGGCTGGGACCAGGGCACGACGGCTACGTGGACCCTAGGTCAGGGAGTAGCTTCAGGCAACCTGAAAATTCACCCGACGAGAATGGAGCCTTCAAGATCCGCTCTCCACCCGCTCCAAAATCAGGGTACTAGCTCAACGAGGGGGATAGGACTCAGAAGATTTGGGTATAACAGGCCCCTGATGTAGCGCATACAGGACTTCATAAGGCATCTCCTTAGATATCCATTCATCTCGGTTATTCCTACCGCTATTATACTGCAGCCATATGTCCACTTCTGGAATGGAAAAATCTTCCCTTGTTCTGTATATGTTACAGGATCCATCATTCCCCGGATCTGACAGATTTCCCTTTTGTTTTTATTGTTTGTGTTAAATTGCTTACATTGTGACATTTACAGGAATTCATTTATTTCTCACTATTTTAAAATGTGACATTTCAGTGGATGAAGAAAATCCTCAAAATATCAAGTACAAGAATATAACTACTATAATTCTGCCCCCTATGTACAAGAATATAACTACTATAATACTTCCCCCTATGTACAAGAATATAACTGCTATAATACTGCCCCTATGTACAAGAATATAACTGCTATAATACTGCCCCTATATACAAGAATATAACTACTATAATACTGCCCCTATGTACAAGAATATAGCTACTATAATACTGCCCCTATGTACAAGAATATAACTACTATAATACTTCCCCCTATGTACAAGAATATAACTACTATAATACTTCCCCCTATGTACAAGAATATAACTGCTATAATACTGCCCCTATGTACAAGAATATAACTGCTATAATACTGCCCCTATGTACAATAATATAACTACTATAATACTGCCCCTATGTACAAGAATGTAACTGCTATAATACTGCCCCTATGTACAAGAATATAACTACTATAATACTGCCTCCTATGTACAAGAATATAACTACTATAATATTGCTCCTATGTACAAGAATATAACTACTATAATACTGCCTCCTATGTACAAGAATATAACTACTATAATATTGCTCCTATGTACAAGAATATAACTACTATAATACTGCCTCCTATGTACAAGAATATAACTACTATAATATTGCTCCTATGTACAAGAATATAACTACTATAATACTGCCCCTATGTACAAGAATATAACTACTACAATATTGCTCCTATGTACAAGAATATAACTACTATAATACTGCCCCTATGTACAAGAATATAACTACTATAATATTGCCCCTATGTACAAGAATATAACTACTATAATATTGCTCCTATGTACAAGAATATAACTACTATAATACTGCCCCTATGTACAAGAATATAACTACTATAATATTGCTCCTATGTACAAGAATATAACTACTATAATACTGCCCCTATGTACAAGAATATAACTACTACAATATTGCTCCTATGTACAAGAATATAACTACTATAATACTGCCCCTATGTACAAGAATATAACTACTATAATATTGCTCCTATGTACAAGAATATAACTACTATAATACTGGCCCCTATATACAAGAATATAACTACTATAATACTGCCCCTATGTACAAGAACATTACTATAATACTGCTCCTATGTACAAGAATATAACTACTATAATACTGCCCCCTATGTACAAGAATATAACTACTATAATACTGTCCCTATGTACAAGAATATATCTACTATAATACTGTCCCTATGTACAAGAATATATCTACTATAATACTGCTCCTATGTACAAGAATATAACTACTATAATACTGCCCCCTATGTACAAGAATATAAGTACTATAATACTGCCCCTATGTACAAGAATATAACTACTATAATACTGCCCCCTATGTACAAGAATATAACTGCTATAATACTGCCCCCTATGTACAAGAATATAACTGCTATAATACTGCCCCTATGTACAAGAATATAACTACTATAATACTGACTCCTATGTACAAGAATATAACTACTATAATACTGCCCCTATGTACAAGAATATAGTTACTATAATACTGCCCCCTATGTACAAGAATATAACTACTATAATACTGCCCCTATGTACAAGAATATAACTACTATAATACTACCCCTATGTACAAGAATATAACTACTATAATACTGCCCCTATGTACAGGAATATAAGTACTATAATACTGCCCCTATGTACAAGAATATAGCTACTATAATACTGCCCCCTATGTACAAGAATATAACTACTATAATACTGCCCCTATGTACAAGAATATAACTACTATAATACTACCCCTATGTACAAGAATATAACTACTATAATACTGCCCCTATGTACAGGAATATAAGTACTATAATACTGCCCCTATGTACAAGAATATAACTACTATAATACTGCCCCTATGTACAAGAATATAACTACTATAATACTGCTCCTATGTACAAGAATATAACTACTATAATACTGCCCCTATGTACAAGAATATAAGTACTATAATACTGCCCCTATGTACAAGAATATAACTACTATAATACTGCCCCCTATGTACAAGAATATAACTACTATAATACTGCCCCTATGTACAAGAATATAACTACTATAATACTTCCCCCTATGTACAAGAATATAACTACTATAATACTTCCCCCTATGTACAAGAATATAACTACTATAATACTGCCCCCTATGTACAAGAATATAACTACTATAATACTGCCCCTATGTACAAGAATATAACTACTATAATACTACCCCTATGTACAAGAATATAACTACTATAATACTGCCCCTATGTACAGGAATATAAGTACTATAATACTGCCCCTATGTACAAGAATATAACTACTATAATACTGCCCCTATGTACAAGAATATAACTACTATAATACTGCTCCTATGTACAAGAATATAACTACTATAATACTGCCCCCTATGTACAAGAATATAAGTACTATAATACTGCCCCTATGTACAAGAATATAACTACTATAATACTGCCCCCTATGTACAAGAATATAACTACTATAATACTGCCCCTATGTACAAGAATATAACTACTATAATACTTCCCCCTATGTACAAGAATATAACTACTATAATACTTCCCCCTATGTACAAGAATATAACTGCTATAATACTGCCCCTATGTACAAGAATATAACTGCTATAATACTGCCCCTATATACAAGAATATAACTGCTATAATACTGCCCCTATGTACAAGAATATAGCTACTATAATACTGCCCCTATGTACAAGAATATAACTACTATAATACTTCCCCCTATGTACAAGAATATAACTACTATAATACTTCCCCCTATGTACAAGAATATAACTGCTATAATACTGCCCCTATGTACAAGAATATAACTGCTATAATACTGCCCCTATGTACAATAATATAACTACTATAATACTGCCCCTATGTACAAGAATGTAACTGCTATAATACTGCCCCTATGTACAAGAATATAACTACTATAATACTGCCTCCTATGTACAAGAATATAACTACTATAATATTGCTCCTATGTACAAGAATATAACTACTATAATACTGCCTCCTATGTACAAGAATATAACTACTATAATATTGCTCCTATGTACAAGAATATAACTACTATAATACTGCCTCCTATGTACAAGAATATAACTACTATAATATTGCTCCTATGTACAAGAATATAACTACTATAATACTGCCCCTATGTACAAGAATATAACTACTACAATATTGCTCCTATGTACAAGAATATAACTACTATAATACTGCCCTTATATACAAGAATATAACTACTATAATACTGCCCCTATGTACAAGAATATAACTACTATAATACTGGCCCCTATATACAAGAATATAACTACTATAATACTGCCCCTATGTACAAGAACATTACTATAATACTGCTCCTATGTACAAGAATATAACTACTATAATACTGCCCCCTATGTACAAGAATATAACTACTATAATACTGTCCCTATGTACAAGAATATATCTACTATAATACTGCTCCTATGTACAAGAATATAACTACTATAATACTGCCCCCTATGTACAAGAATATAAGTACTATAATACTGCCCCTATGTACAAGAATATAACTACTATAATACTGCCCCCTATGTACAAGAATATAACTGCTATAATACTGCCCCTATGTACAAGAATATAACTACTATAATACTGACTCCTATGTACAAGAATATAACTACTATAATACTGCCCCTATGTACAAGAATATAGTTACTATAATACTGCCCCCTATGTACAAGAATATAACTACTATAATACTGCCCCTATGTACAAGAATATAACTACTATAATACTACCCCTATGTACAAGAATATAACTACTATAATACTGCCCCTATGTACAGGAATATAAGTACTATAATACTGCCCCTATGTACAAGAATATAGCTACTATAATACTGCCCCCTATGTACAAGAATATAACTACTATAATACTGCCCCTATGTACAAGAATATAACTACTATAATACTACCCCTATGTACAAGAATATAACTACTATAATACTGCCCCTATGTACAGGAATATAAGTACTATAATACTGCCCCTATGTACAAGAATATAACTACTATAATACTGCCCCCTATGTACAAGAATATAACTACTATAATACTGCCCCTATGTACAAGAATATAACTACTATAATACTGACTCCTATGTACAAGAATATAACTACTATAATACTGCCCCTATGTACAAGAATATAGCTACTATTATACTGCCCCCTATGTACAAGAATATAACTACTATAATACTGCCCCTATGTACAAGAATATAGTTACTATAATACTGCCCCCTATGTACAAGAATATAACTACTATAATACTGCCCCCTATGTACAAGAATATAACTACTATAATACTGCCCCTATGTACAAGAATATAACTACTATAATACTACCCCTATGTACAAGAATATAACTACTATAATACTGCCCCTATGTACAGGAATATAAGTACTATAATACTGCCCCTATGTACAAGAATATAGCTACTATAATACTGCCCCCTATGTACAAGAATATAACTACTATAATACTGCCCCTATGTACAAGAATATAACTACTATAATACTGCCCCTATGTACAGGAATATAAGTACTATAATACTGCCCCTATGTACAAGAATATAACTACTATAATACTGCCCCTATGTACAAGAATATAACTACTATAATACTGCTCCTATGTACAAGAATATAACTACTATAATACTGCCCCCTATGTACAAGAATATAAGTACTATAATACTGCCCCTATGTACAAGAATATAACTACTATAATACTGCCCCCTATGTACAAGAATATAACTACTATAATACTGCCCCTATGTACAAGAATATAACTACTATAATACTGCCCCTATGTACAAGAATATAACTACTATAATACTGCCCCTATGTACAAGAATATAACTACTATAATACTACCCCTATGTACAAGAATATAACTACTATAATACTGCCCCTATGTACAGGAATATAAGTACTATAATACTGCCCCTATGTACAAGAATATAACTACTATAATACTGCTCCTATGTACAAGAATATAACTACTATAATACTGCCCCCTATGTACAAGAATATAAGTACTATAATACTGCCCCTATGTACAAGAATATAACTACTATAATACTGCCCCCTATGTACAAGAATATAACTACTATAATACTGCCCCTATGTACAAGAATATAACTACTATAATACTTCCCCCTATGTACAAGAATATAACTACTATAATACTTCCCCCTATGTACAAGAATATAACTGCTATAATACTGCCCCTATGTACAAGAATATAACTGCTATAATACTGCCCCTATATACAAGAATATAACTACTATAATACTGCCCCTATGTACAAGAATATAGCTACTATAATACTGCCCCTATGTACAAGAATATAACTACTATAATACTTCCCCCTATGTACAAGAATATAACTACTATAATACTTCCCCCTATGTACAAGAATATAACTGCTATAATACTGCCCTTATGTACAAGAATATAACTACTATAATACTGCCCCTATGTACAGGAATATAAGTACTATAATACTGCCCCTATGTACAAGAATATAGCTACTATAATACTGCCCCCTATGTACAAGAATATAACTACTATAATACTGCCCCTATGTACAAGAATATAACTACTATAATACTACCCCTATGTACAAGAATATAACTACTATAATACTGCCCCTATGTACAGGAATATAAGTACTATAATACTGCCCCCTATGTACAAGAATATAACTACTATAATACTGCCCCTATGTACAGGAATATAACTATTATAATACTGCTGCCCTGTACAATAAAGGAATAAACTTGCAATACATGTCAAATAGAGCTTTCTTAAAGCGGTTGTCCCAGGAGAAAGTACATTTGAATTATTATATCTTGGAATAATATAATTTCCAGCATTGGATATGTTATAAAATGTTCCTGTGGTGAGATAATGTTATAAATGTGCCCTTGCTGTGTACTGTGTAATGGCTGTGTCAGACCATGCAGAGCTGCTTCAGTGTATGATCGGTACATACCACGGGTCCTGGCCAGGGGAGTATGCATAAATAATACAGTATATGATAAGAGATTAAACAACAGGGGCTCACAGCTGCTGCTGTCTGAGGTAACAACATTTCCCTGCCTGTTTTATCACAGGAATGAGTGTTTCTGTCATGTTTCTAGCCCTCTGAGCTCATGATAGATCAAGTCAGAGACATGCATGCTCAGCAGCCATTGGAGCTTCTTGATTTATGATTGGCTCAGATAGCTGAAGACATGGCATAAACTCTCAGTCCTGTGATAAAACAGGCAGTGAAATGTTTTAACTCACAGAAAAAATCAGCTCTGTTCCCGTGCTGTAATGTCTGTATACTCTTTTGCATCCTCCCCCGGCCCAGGAGATGTGCTATGATCAGACCCTGTTCCCTGTACGGGCAGACACAGCCATTACACAGTACATAGCAGGGGCACATATGCAAGATTATCTCAGCACAGGAATATTTTTTTTTCAAGAACTAATTATTATTCCAAGAAGTATTAATTAAAATGTGTTTTGTTCTTGGAACTATACCACTGTCATCAGGGGTGGGAGGTCCATCCTCCGGGTCCATCACTATTGCTAGTGATATAAAATGCTGTGTATAGATCCTTTATATATAAAAAAAAAAATCAAACACCACATTAACAACAAAACCATTCACACGCACAGGATCAGAAAACCTTTATTAGTTTTACCTGAGTGCCGAACCCAACGGACGCTATTGACGCCTCCCTGACGAAGGCTATCGCCGAAATGTGCGTTGGTTGGGACTTGACGCCATTCCAGCAGTGAGTAAGTGCCGTTTGGTTTGCTTTATTATTTCCACCTTTGCCACATTATTTACTCTTGTATCACACGGACCTATGTGTATTAATCACTAGGTGGATTCACACTGTATATTTAAGGCTATGTTCACACATCAGTTTTTTGGCATCAGGCACAATCCAGCGTGTGCCTGATGCAACGGATCCGGCGCAGAATATGCAAAAACGGATGCGCCGGATCCTTTTTTTTACGGATCCGGTACACTGTGGTGCTGCACTCTTTCCTCCCGCCAGTATGATATGATCTGCGATGTAGGTTTAATTATCATGGGTGTGACCCGCTCCGGGGGGATCTCTTGAGAGTCTGGGACCTGAATGTCATGCACGGACTAGGGGAGGTCCGGCGTGAGGCCAAATACACAACAAAGCAGGAGTAACAACACTACAAACTAGGGGTACACCGGGGACTCTTTAACAACGGTGGGCTCTAGCGCTAGTGAGAGGGAAGGTGGGCTTCTCCTCACTTACCATGCACTCCTAGCCATTCGCTATATAGGTTCCTCACCTATCACCGAGCCACAACCTGAAGCCCTGAGATGACTCTACAATAGTCCCTGGCTAGTGAGCTGGCAGGTGATGGACGTTAGCCTCATCTTTGCACTGAAACAACACACAAGAGAAGGAAGACAGACAAGGGAGAAACACAACAACAGACTACTGCACTCAGCACCAAGACTGAAGCCTACACAGCAACTCCAAGAGAGAGTAACAGCAGCTCCTTCCTCCTCCAAGACCAGATTTCACATGAATCAAGAATAACTGGCACCCTCTGCTGGTAGCAAAGTATATAAAGTATATAAAGGGACTGGGAGTGGTCCACACCTGATCAGGAGTCTGAGGCTGCTGGAAAGCAAACTGACATTAACCCTTTCTTACCCAATGGAAAGAAAATCACTTTTAAATTACAGAGTCTCACCAGGTAAAGTGAGACTCAGACCCAGAACCTGTCACTAATCTATATATAGCAGGGAGACGATCGTGACACTGAAGGTCACAGCGCCATATTAAAGGTCTGCAGCCACTGTTTATATGTGTTTGCTGTAAGGGTTAAGCACTCTTTCCTATCTGGCTATCCTTTGGAGCCTTAATCCCAGGTGCAGCTCTTTGTGACCACTCCCCTTCCTATAAATAGTCACGTGTTTTACCATCTGATGCTGGTGATAGAATCTCATCATTGTTATGCGGACCACTTTGGAAGGAGCCAGTTTTTGGAAGAAGCTGAAGTTGCGTGACTATTTTATTCGTGGTGTTTAGCGGCATTGGAGTAGCTTGGAGTGTTTTCCTTTTTGTGTGTATTTCCTCGTATCTGTCTCCCTACCCCTTTGTTGTATTATTGCAGTGGTGAGACTAGTGCTCTCGCCGGCCTTCTCACTAGCCAGGGTAAGTTATGGGTAAGTCAGGGCTTTGGCATGTGATTGGCGACAGGAGGAAGGACTCGTATAGGGATGTTAGGGAGCGTAGGGTGAAAGTAAGAGCTGACCCCCCTCCCCTCTCCCTAGCATCAGGGCTCACCATTGTATTGTGTTCTCGGTGTACCCTGTGTGCTACGGCGCTCGCTGGGAGTTCCCTTATTCCTGGTGAAACCCTGGTAGCCACTGCATGACATTACTGGCCTTTCATCCAGCCAAATGCTATACTACAATGCACTGACGTGGGGGCAGGAACGCCCAAAACGGCTGCCTGCTGCATGTCTTACTTTTGGAAAATCCTTTGCTTTGTTTTAATATCCTTAGTCATGTGCCAAAGCTCTTCGTAGATACCGCTAATAGACCCCAGAGGTGGCTTTATTCCTCCTGGAGGAGAGCTAATTTGCATATTTGCATTCCTTTTTCCCAGGGAGCATTGTTTAGACCAGACCATCTGCACCATGAGAAATAAGATCTCTGCCTGTGTCGCGGGCGGGGAGGAGGGTGTCAGCACACCGCGCTCACCCCTTCTGCTCGGGTCCGGCAGTTGCTCCTGGTGGCTCGAGCTGCGGGCCGGATCCCGGGGTGTCTCGAGCGACACTCCTCGCCCGTGAGTGAAAAGGGGGTGTTTGTTGGGATTATAGTTCGTGACGCCACCCACGGTTGTGGTGATGGCACCACCGCTGCTCAGTGTGGGGGTCCCGGGGATGGTGATGGGAGCAGCCAGGTGTTGTGTTGCCCCTCCGTGGGTAGGGGTCGGTGATCCCGGGGCCCGGTGAAGAGATGTGAAGTGTAGGGCCTGGAGGGCGCAGGGACGCGGGGGCAGCGCTATGCCTTGCGGCACTGTGGTACTCACTCAGCCTGAGACACGGACACAGTTTGTACGGTAAACCAACGGCTGGTAGGACGGTCCCACAGACGGTTGCACCTGCACTCCCGGTAGGTGACGGTGACGTCTCTCTTCCTTGCACCTGTTTGACTGATGGTAGCGGTGGATTCCCTCCGGTTACCCGCTCCCCGACTGCAATCTGGGCCGGAGGAGCTCTACACTTTGCCCGCAGGCGCTGGCCCTGGGGAAACTGGTGCCTTGGCGGTGTCTCCCCGGTAATGGTCGGGCTGTTGCCGTCAATCGGGACTTTATTGCTGGGGGATCTGCGTCCCCTTCACTGACGGATTCGGCAAATTGGGCGACTCCTAGCCTTGCCGGGGTCCGAGAGGCCCCTGCCCTGGTGCTGACTGTCCTTCGGAACACTGCTCCAGACCACCGGGCACACAGTCAACGGGGTCCTTCCAGGAACTTCCAAACGGTCCCCCTCCGGACAGTCACCGCCGTCGCTGACCTTGCTGTTCTAGCCCTACACACAGCTGGGCTCTCAGGCTTCTCCTTCTCTCTGCTCTGTCACCACTTCTTGCTTTCCTCCTTTTCCACTTTCCTTTCCTTCACTTTCACTTCTGGTTGTTTCCTCTAGCCCCTGCCTGGGCTACTCTGCTGTTCACTCGTTCATGTCCCTGACTGGACTGCCTGGTAACTTCCTGCCTCCAGAGTTGTGAGCTCCTTGGTGGGCGGAGCCAACCGCCTGGCCCACCCCCTGGTGTGCATCACAGACTCCTGGAGGGAGGCAACAAGGATTTCTGGATAGCAGGTGTGCCTACCTGGAGTGTGGGGTGTAGTGGTGTTGTTATCTGTGTCCCCTGGCTTGCCCAGGGTGACACATTCCCCCTTAGCAAAATGCAGACCGTCCGCGGGCTGCCGTCCTACACCGGTTTTATTTTTCTGTAAAAAGGGGATAACAGGTTAAACATAACATAAGCATTTTCAATCAACTCTTCCCAAGACGGGAGGCACATTTTACTTTTAACGTTTCAACGGTGTACGGTCACGGTTTCCGCTCTCTCCCACCCAAGTAACCTGGCCCTGATGCTGCCCCTAAAACCCAGGCAGCACCCCTTGACCCACAGTCCAGCACAAGTCACCCGAGCGGGATCTGTCCTTCCCTCCAGAGGGTAGCCACCGGTCCCTTTGGTGGCTGGGCCCTGGCCTGCTCTGCTCAGGGCCCTCCCTCCAACCTGCCTCTCCGGAGGCGGCATTGCGGAAACGGTAACGGTACCCAACATATTTACAAGCCACTAACGTTTGTGGTTGCCCTGCAGAGTTCACGGGCTTGTCCATAGCTAGTTCCCATGCATTTTTAACTTTAAACGGTCCCCACGGGGACAACGGTGCCGGCTCCAGCCGGTTGCAAATCAACAAAATAAATCAGGTGACTTCTCAGGTAATCATTTTCATTATCTTTGGCAAAACTTTTCAACTTTTTCAAACAACACAAGCAGGTGGTCCCAACGGGGACGGTGCTGCGGGCCTCCATTGCCCTACTCCGGTCCTGCTGCTGCTTCATCCGAGGGAGGGGGTGCAGAGCTCATCTTGCCCTCCGGGCTGCCCCTCAGCTTTACATCCAGGGCAAACCACCCCCTCTCTCCGCAGTGCCGAGTGTACCGCACCATGTCTCCCGGGATAAGATTGCGGCCAGGATGCTCTTCGGGCAGGTGAGCATGCACATTCCGCCGGGCTACAAATACCTCGGCCTCCAGGCCCGGTTCGTATATGAACCCGTAGCCCCGGCGGATATCGAATCGCCTCACCTGCCCCTCGTAGAACGGGCCCCGGACACGGAAGGTCGCTTGCCGCAGGTTCTCCTTTTCCCGTAGGACTCGGGCCACCAGCTCAGCTTTCCTACGCTCCCTCTCCGCGATCTCCAGGCCCAGCTTGGTCGGCTCCCTGTCCCAGTATGGCTCCGGCGCACGGGTTGAGCCCCGCGGGACATTCAGCACGTTACCCACTGTCAGGAAGGTGGGTGGCGTATCCCGCGGTGTCATGGCCTTGGGCGCTGCCTTGCAGCAACAACCCGGCGCCACCTCAGCCGAGGTGTGGGGGATGGGCACAGGGGCTTTCCGCAGTTGGGCCTTCGGCTCGGAGCGGGTCATCGGCTCCGGCTCGGGGAACTGCTCGGGGACTGTCTCTGGCGCAATCTTCGGGGCCTTCCATGGCAATGCCTCCGGCTTGCTTCGGGCTCCGGCTACAGGTCGGTCCGCTGGGGCGGACGGGCTGGGTATCGCTACCGGTTGCGGTGGTAGCGGGCCTAGTGGCGGGGGGTCACGGCCTCCGAGACGGATGGCGAAGGAGGCAACGGGGGGAGAGGGCTTGGACCGGGTCCCTCAGCCGCAGCGACCGGTCCCTCCGGGACATAGGGGCGTGGGTCACTCACCCTCCCTTCCTCCGCTTCCTCCTCGCGTCTCCGCACGGCTGCCAAAACGTCCGCCATGTCGGTCTCCCACTCCTCCAGGAGGAGCTGCATTTTGACCTGCAGCCTTAGATGGAGCTGCGCGGTCCGGATCTCCACCCACGCTGCGGTTCCCAGTGCGGGGGCCACGGTGTTTCGGGACGGCATCCACATGGTGTCTTTGCTGTTTGCTTCCAGGAACGGGATGTTTGCAGAGTCCTGGCGTCCCTGCTTTTATAGCGGCGACTACATGCCGCCAGCCGCCATCGCGTCCCCCTTAGCTCTTTCCGGCCCCTCCTCTCTCGGGGCGGGGTTTTGGCCTTCGCGCCTCTACTGCTCGAGAAGACGCTCGAGCGGGAACTTTTCGCGCCAAAGATGGCGACTTCTGAAATTTTTCTGCCGGATACCTCCGGCGGTAACAAGGCGCACCTCTACCAGACGGCAGAGCGGTAAGATCCTGTTCGTGACGCCAAGTTGTCGCGGGCGGGGAGGAGGGTGTCAGCACACCGCGCTCACCCCTTCTGCTCGGGTCCGGCAGTTGCTCCTGGTGGCTCGAGCTGCGGGCCGGATCCCGGGGTGTCTCGAGCGACACTCCTCGCCCGTGAGTGAAAAGGGGGTGTTTGTTGGGATTATAGTTCGTGACGCCACCCACGGTTGTGGTGATGGCACCACCGCTGCTCAGTGTGGGGGTCCCGGGGATGGTGATGGGAGCAGCCAGGTGTTGTGTTGCCCCTCCGTGGGTAGGGGTCGGTGATCCCGGGGCCCGGTGAAGAGATGTGAAGTGTAGGGCCTGGAGGGCGCAGGGACGCGGGGGCAGCGCTATGCCTTGCGGCACTGTGGTACTCACTCAGCCTGAGACACGGACACAGTTTGTACGGTAAACCAACGGCTGGTAGGACGGTCCCACAGACGGTTGCACCTGCACTCCCGGTAGGTGACGGTGACGTCTCTCTTCCTTGCACCTGTTTGACTGATGGTAGCGGTGGATTCCCTCCGGTTACCCGCTCCCCGACTGCAATCTGGGCCGGAGGAGCTCTACACTTTGCCCGCAGGCGCTGGCCCTGGGGAAACTGGTGCCTTGGCGGTGGCGGTGTCTCCCCGGTAATGGTCGGGCTGTTGCCGTCAATCGGGACTTTATTGCTGGGGGATCTGCGTCCCCTTCACTGACGGATTCGGCAAATTGGGCGACTCCTAGCCTTGCCGGGGTCCGAGAGGCCCCTGCCCTGGTGCTGACTGTCCTTCGGAACACTGCTCCAGACCACCGGGCACACAGCCAACGGGGTCCTTCCAGGAACTTCCAAACGGTCCCCCTCCGGACAGTCACCGCCGTCGCTGACCTTGCTGTTCTAGCCCTACACACAGCTGGGCTCTCAGGCTTCTCCTTCTCTCTGCTCTGTCACCACTTCTTGCTTTCCTCCTTTTCCACTTTCCTTTCCTTCACTTTCACTTCTGGTTGTTTCCTCTAGCCCCTGCCTGGGCTACTCTGCTGTTCACTCGTTCATGTCCCTGACTGGACTGCCTGGTTACTTCCTGCCTCCAGAGTTGTGAGCTCCTTGGTGGGCGGAGCCAACCGCCTGGCCCACCCCCTGGTGTGCATCACAGACTCCTGGAGGGAGGCAACAAGGATTTCTGGATAGCAGGTGTGCCTACCTGGAGTGTGGGGTGTAGTGGTGTTGTTATCTGTGTCCCCTGGCTTGCCCAGGGCGACACACCTGCAAGTTTAATTTTTAGGTATTAAAGTATAAAGGCTACAACATAACATATGTATTCACCTGGAAAGAAGTACCTAGCCCCTCTGGAGGCAGACTGAGTTTTATCACTTTAAGGGGTTCTTTTCCTTTTTGGGACAATTCTTTTTATTTAAATGCATGTAGTTGGATCTAAAAATCATTTGTGCCATTGTGTTTCATTAAATATTTTGCACTGCTTGCCTTCCACGGTCTGTGTATTGAATCGGCTGCAGAATGAGTTAACTGATAATCTATCAATGAGCTCTGATGAAGAATTCTAAGTGTTTTTTTTTAACTCTTCTTATCTAATTTGTGACCACAGACCACATCAAAGTTAAATTTGCAGAAAAGAGTGCAACGTTTTTAATAAATCCCAAATGCAAAAATGAATACATGTAGAATTTTGGAAATAAAATGATGAGTCACTTTAAGGTAAATAGATATGTAGATACACAGAAGATCTATAAACTTCAATCTCTGCTGATTTTGTCTGTTGTGTCTTGTCAGTAAGGTGAGACAACAAGCACAGATAGCAGATGAATATTTTATAGGATGGCGGAGGTAACGGGGAACTTCAAAGTGATGATTTATGGCAGGTGAGAGACGCGGCTTTCACGTGAGCAGGGATATACTGTAACACATATTTATCCCACTAGAATCACATTTGTCACTTTAGAGATTGTATGATGTCACATATATATGATATGATACACGTACGGCACATGGATGACCGCAATGTCACATCTGTCACACGGAGCAGAATTAAATACACTCAAGAAATTACTGATTTGTATGTGTTAAAGATGTGCAGATGATAGAAAGATAGATAGATAGACAGATAGATAGAGGGATAGATAGATAGATAGAGGGATAGATAGAGGGATAGATAGAGGGATAGATAGAGGGATAGATAGATAGATAGATAGATAGATAGAGGGATAGATAGAGGGATGGATAGATAGATAGATAGATAGAGGGATAGATAGATAGATAGATAGAGGGATAGATAGATAATAGATAGAGGGATGGATAGAGGGATAGATAGAGGGATAGATAGATAGATAGAGGGATAGATAGAGAGATAGATAATAGATAGATAGATAGATAGAGGGATAGATAGAGGGATAGATAGATAGATAGATAGATAGATAGAGGGATAGATAGATAGAGGGATAGATAGATAATAGATAGAGGGATGGATAGAGGGATAGATAGAGGGATGGATAGATAGATAGAGGGATAGATAGAGAGATAGATAATAGATAGATAGATAGATAGAGGGATAGATAGAGGGATAGATAGAGGGATAGATAGAGGGATAGATAGATAGATAGATAGATAGAGGGATAGATAGAGGGATAGATAGATAGAGGGATAGATGATGGATGGATGGATAGATAGATAGAGGGATAGATAGATAGACGGATAGATAGAGGGATAGATAGATAGACGGATAGATGATGGATGGATGGATAGATAGATAGAGGGATAGATAGAGGGATAGATAGATAGATAGAGAGAGGGATAGATAGATAGATAGATGATGATGGATGGATAGATAGATAGAGGGATAGATAGATGGATAGATAGATAGATGGATGGATGGATAGATGGATAGATAGATAGAGGGATAGATAGAGGGATAGATAGATAATTAGATAGATAGATAGAGGGATAGATAGATGATGGATGGATGGATAGAGATAGGGATAGATAGATAATTAGATAGATAGATAGATAGATAGAGGGATAGATAGATGATGGATGGATGGATAGATAGAGGGATAGGTAGAGGGATAGATAGATAGATAGATAGATAATAGATAGATAGATAGATAATAGATAGATAGATAGATAATAGATAGATAGATAGATAATAGATAGATAGATAGATAATAGATAGATAGATAGATAATAGATAGATAGATAGATAGATAGATAGAGGGATAGATAGATAGATAGATAATAGATAGATAGAGGGATAGATAGATAGATAGATAATAGATAGATAGAGGGATAGATAGATAGATAGATAATAGATAGATAGAGGGATAGATAGATAGATAGATAATAGATAGATAGATAGAGGGATAGATAGATAGATAGATAATAGATAGATAGATAGATAGAGGGATAGATAGATGATGGATGGATGGATAGATAGAGGGATAGGTAGAGGGATAGATAGATAGATAGATAATAGATAGATAGATAGAGGGATAGATAGATAGATAGATAATAGATAGATAGATAGATAGAGGGATAGATAGATAGATAGATAATAGATAGATAGAGGGATAGATAGATAGATAGATAATAGATAGATAGATAGATAGAGGGATAGATAGATAGATAGATAATAGATAGATAGAGGGATAGATAGATAGATAGATAATAGATAGATAGATAGATAGATAGAGGGATAGATAGATAGAGAGATAGATAGATGATGGATGGATGGATAGATAGAGGGATAGATAGATAATTAGATAGATAGAGGGATGGACAGATAGATAGAGGTATAGATAGATAGATAGATACCTGTAGATAGATTGTACAACTATTAACTTAACAACTTAATATATATTGTAAATAAAAAAAACAATGTGCTGTCCCCCCATTTTTGATAACCAGCCAATTTAAAACAGACAGCTGTGGACTGGTATTATCAGGCTGGGAAGGACCATAGTTAGTTGACCCTTCCCAGCCTAAAAATAGCAGACCACAGCCGCCACAGAAGTTGAGCTTCAAAATAGATGCTCCACGTCGTGGCGCTTCGCTTCGGCTTTTCCTGATTGCCCTGGTGCGGTGGCAATCAGGGTAATGGTAGTTGGGGTTGATATCAGCTGTGAATTGACAGCTGGCATCAAGCACTGGGGGTTAGTAATGGAGAGGTGTCTATTAGACACCGCCATTACTAACCCAGTAATCTTCAAAATAAAATACACACACACACACACACACACACAAAAATCCTTTATTGAAATAAACACTGCTCGAAACTTTCCCTTTGTTACCATTTTATTACAAAAGAAAAATCCACACAGGTCCATCGTAGTCCAGAGAATCAGTCGTAGTCCACAAATGTCACAGCTCACCTCCTCCTCCTCCTGTTCATTGATAGGTAACACCTGTATATACAGTAGATAACACAGGATTCACTATAGGTGATATAACAGCTCACCTCTTCCTCCTCCTGTACAATGACTGATAACACCTCTGTATATAGAGTAGAGAACTCAGAATCCACCAGTCACAGTAGATGATGTCACAGCTCAGTTCCTCCTCCTCCTGTACATTGATTGATAACACCTGTATTTACAGTAGAAAACACAGGATCCACCAGTCACAATAGGTAATGTCACAGCTCACCTCCTCCACCTCATGTACAATGACTGATAACACCTCTATATATAGTAGATTAGTATCATAGTAGATTATAAAAGATCCACCATTCACAATAGATAATGTCACAGCTCACCTCCTCCTCCTCCTGTACAATGACTGATTTTCTTTTACCATAAATACAATGTTCATTTTTCATACTTTGTAGAGAATCCTTTGCAGGCAATGACGGCCTGAAGTCTTCCGGCCATGTACTTCACGAAATGCTGCTTTACGCCTTTGCGAGGCTTTGTCGCCTTTACTACGGTGGCTTCAGTTGATGCTTGTTTGTGGGTCTTCTGCTTTAAGTTTTGTCTTCAGCATGTGAAATGCAGCTGGATGGGGTGAGATCTGGTGATCTGGTGATCATTGCAGAATATTCCACTTCTTTGCTTTCGCAGGATGTTTTGGGTCGTTGCCCATCTATACTTTGAATCAACCTTGCTACATTTGGTTTAATCTGAGCAAAAACTATTGCCCTGTACAATTCATCCAGCTGCTTCTGTCTTCAGTCACATCATCAATAGTCACATCATCCATGGTCCACCAGTGCCATTGTTAGCCCTGCATGCCAGGCCATCACACCGCCTCCGCCATGTGTTACAGAGGACTTCCTGTGCTTTGGATCAGGAAACGTCCCAAGCCTTCTCCAGACTTTCTTCTTCCCATCATTCTGCTACAGGTTGAGCTTAGTCTCATCTGTCCTCTGCTGCTTTTTCAGGACTGGCAGCTTCTTTAGATATTTTTGGCAAAGTCTAATGTGGCCTATTTTTCCGGTTGATTAGTGGTTTGCACCTTGTGATGACTGTGGAGACACAGGGCTCAGTGGGTGCTCTCGTCCGCTGAACCAGCCGCCTTTAGAAAGACAGCGTGGCTCAGGGCTCATCCCAACTGAACGTCGGCCTCCTTAACCGTGGGCGTAACACTACTCAGACAACACAGGGTGAGGGAACCACAATAATTAGACTTTATTGGATCCCCAAACAATTAACGGCACATAACACATAACCAGCAAAACACAAATGTAACAGGCAACAGAGTCTCCCCCTTCCGCTGGCTCACCAGGGATTTAGAATGTCCATGCCTCAGAGGTTCCAGGGCTATTTACTCCAATCAAGCAGCACCCCGCTTTCGGCGGACACCCACCGAGAAAGGAATAATGCCAGATTTAGGAAGCTGTGTGAGGTCTGCAAAGTCTGTACCAGGTGACTGAACTGTCTCAACCTGAGTGTCCTCCTTAGGTAGTCCTGGTATGATGTTACAATCCTGGCAGCCGGAGTCGAAATCCCTAGGCTGTGGATATCGTCTCCAACCGGAACCGGAGTCCCTAGATTGAAGCCATAAGATATCCTGATCCTCTAGTCAGCTCCTAAGAGCTTAGACTGGATCCATCAGCATCCATTAACAACCACCTGGTGGTTTAAAGAAATCCCTTTTATAGCCACAGCCTTCCACTTGGATACACTGCTTCCTCATCGATTGGTTGGACAAGATCGCCTCTCCCATTGGATGAATTTCAAGCTGCATGGATAATGTTCATCCAAATGATGTCTACAGAAAGACTGAGGGTATACATGTAGTCTGGAATGCACAGACTAGATAATGGCTACTAAGGTAATTACATTAGCAATACACAACTACAATACAATGATTACTGGAAGAGTCTGGAGAAACAATACGTCTGGCTTTCAGTGGCCAACACAATTACATGAGTCAAGAAGAGTCTTGTAAAAACAATGAGGGACTTATCCCCCATCTATAAACAATCTATCATCCTGTCTGGCTGAATTTTAAGAAACTTTAACCCATGAGAGTCCATATCGTCACAATGACCCCCTCTGTATTTGCTCTCATGAAGTCTTCTCTTTATGGTAGACTTAGATACTGAAACACTGATTTCCTGGAGAGTGATCTTCACTTGGACTTTATTTGGATTCAGCAGCGCCGAACCGTCCATCTCCCGTGCTTTATTTTCTCTTCTATTCAGAACTTCTTTGACTGCGAGTTCACAGCAACAGCTTCCAAATGCAAATGCCACAGCTGGAATCAGCTCCAGACCTTATACCTCGTTAACTGATGATGGATTAATGAGGGAATAACCTGTGCAGTAAATTACAGAGCTTTTGAGTTAATTGTCCAATCAATTTTGTTTGCTTAAAAAAGAGGCAGCTCTATATTAAATACAGTGCCTTGCGTATTCAGCCTCCTTGAATTTTTCAACCTTTTCCCACATTTCAGGCTTCAAACATAAAGATAAAAATGTTAATGTTCTGGTGAAGAATCAACAGCAAGTGGGACACAATTGTGAAGGTGAACAAAATTTATTACTTATTTTAAATTTTTGTAAAAAATAATAAACTGAATATTGGGGCGTGCAATATTATTCATCCCCTGCAAGTTAATACTTTGTAGCACCACCTTTTGCTGCGATTACAGCACAAGTCTCTTGGGGTATGTGTCTATCAGTTTTGCACATCGAGACACTGAAATTCTCGCCCATTCTTCCTTTGTAAACAGCTGGAGCTGAGTGAGGTTGGATGGAGGCGTTTGTGAACAGCAGTTTTCAGCTCTTTCCACAGATTCTCGATTGGGTTCAGGTCTGGGCTGTGACTTGGCCATTCTAACACCTGGATAGGTTTATTTGTGAACCATTCCATTGTAGATTTTGCTTTATGTTTGGGATCATTGTCTTGTTAGAATACAAATCTCCGTCCCAGTCTCAGGTCTTTTGCAGACTCCAACAGATTTTCTTTAAGAATGGTCCTGTATTTGGCTCCATCCATCTTCCCATCAATTTTAACCATCTTCCCTGTCCCTGCTGAAGAAAAGCAGGCCCAAACCATGATGCTGCCACCACCATGTTTGACAGTGGGGATGGTGTGTTCAGGGTGATGAGCTGTGCTGCTTTTACGCCAAACACATCGTTTGGCATTGTGCCCAAATACGTCGATTTTGGTTTCATCTGAGCAGACCACCTTCTTCCACATGTTTGGTGTCTCCAGGTGGCTTGTGGCAAACTTTAAACAACACTTTTTATGGGTATCTTTGAGAAATGGCTTTCTTCTTGCCACTCTTCCATAAAGGCCAGATTTGTGCAGTGTACGACTGATTGTCCTCCTATGGACAGACTCTCCCACCTCAGCTGTAGATCTCTGCAGTTCATCCAGAGGGATCATGGGCCTCTTGGCTGCATCTCTGATCAGTCTTCTCCTTGTGTGAGATGAAAGTTTGGATGGACGGCCGGGTCTTGGTAGATTTGCAGTGGTATGATACTCCTTCCATTTCAATATGATCGCTTGCACAGTGCTCCTTGGGATGTTTAAAGTTTTGGAAATCTTTTTGCAACCAAATCCAGCTTTAAACTTCTCCACAACAGTATCACAGACCTGCCTGTTGTGTTCCTTGGTCTTCATGATGCTCTCTGTGCTTTACACAGAACCCTGAGACTATCACAGAGCAGGGGCATTTATACGGAGACTTGATTACACACAGGGGGATTATATTTATCATCATCAGTCATTTAGGACAACATTGGATCATTCAGAGATCCTCAATGAACTTCTGGAGTGAGTTTGCTGCACTGAAAGTAAAGGGGATGAATAATATTGCACGCCCCAATTTTCAGTTTATTATTTTTTATAAAAGTGTAAAATAAGCAATAAATTTCGCTCACCTTCACAATTGTGTCACTTGTTGTTGATTCTTCACCAGAACATTAACATTTTTATCTTTATCCTTGAAGCCTTAAATGTGAGAAAAGGTTGAAAAATTTCAAGGGGGCCGAATACTTTTTCAAGGCACTGTAAATCTAAGTCATATACCCTTTCTCCTATTAGATTATAACAACCCATAAATAAAAAGATGAGAGTCTGCACTTTAAGCCGATATTGATTATATAACTGTATCTTGAATATGTTTTGGTAAACATCTAAAATGCCAAAACTTGTGTCACTGTCCAAATATATTAGGACCTAATTATACATACAGTATATAACACAAGAGCCATCATTTACAATAGGTGATGTCACAGCTCACCTCCTCCTCCTGTAAAAGGGCTGATAATGCCTCTATATACAGTAGATAACACAAGAACCATCATTCACAATATGTGATGTCACAGCTCACTTCCTCCTCCTCCTCCTCCTGTACAATGACTGATAACACCTCCTATATACAGAATATAACACAGGATCCACCATTCATAATAGGTGATGTCACAGCTCACCTCCTCTTTCTCCTGTTCAATGACTGGTAACACCTCTAAATACAGTAGAGAAGATCTACCATTCACAATAGGTGATTTCACAGCTCACCTCCTCCTCCTGTACAATGACTGATAGCCTCTATATACAGAACATAACGCAGGATCCATTATTAATAATAGTTACTGTCACAGCTCACCTCCTCCTCCTGTACAATGACTGATAGCCTCTATATACAGAACATAACGCAGGATCCATTATTAATAATAGTTACTGTCACAGCTCACCTCCTCCTCCTGTACAATGACTGATAGCCTCTATATACAGAACATAACGCAGGATCCATTATTAATAATAGTTACTGTCACAGCTCACCTCCTCCTCCTGTACAATGACTGATAGTCTCTATATACAGAACATAACACAGCATCCATTATTAGTAATAGTTGCTTTCACAGCTCACCACCTCCTCCTCCTCTGGTACAATGACTAATATCATCTCTATATACAGTAAATAACACAGGATCTACCAATCACAGTAGGTGATGTCACAGCTCACCTCCTCCTCCTCCTGTACAATGACTTATAACACTTCTATATACAGTAGATTACATGGAAACCGTTATTAATAATAGTTGATGTCACAGCTCACCTCACCCACCTTCCTTTTCAAGGACTTTTCAGTACATCAGAGCATGTGAACTGAAATTGTAAAAAAAAAAAAAAAAAATCAATTTTGCCATTGTTTTTTGCGTTTGTTTATTGTTCGCCATGCAGTAAAAATGAGCTGGTGACTTGATTCCGCAGCTCAGTATTTTTATATGGATATTTATTTGTATGGGGTTTTTTTATACTTTTTTCTTGTTATTTTTCCATTGATGGCACTATGCGAGGGTTTGTTTTATTTGCAGGGTGAGCACATAGACCACTATCTCTCCACTCAACGGTGGTTCAACATCAACCGCTACGAGGAATTGAGGCATCAAAGTTCCAGAGTTAGGCTGCTTTCACACTTCCGTTGTTTTGCTTCCGTCAGGTCCGTCGTTGCGACGCAACAACAGATCTGTCGTTTTTTAGATGTCAACTGACGCAACGGATGTGTTATTTCACAGGAATCTTTTGAAAAAACTGATCCGTCGCGTCCGTTACATCCGCTGTGCGTCTGTTTTTTGACGGATCCGTCGTGATCCGTTTGTGTTTGGGACAACCCAATGGGAGTGCCGAACATGCTGGGCATGATCAGTAGAGCATGACGGAATCCAGCGCTGGATTCCGTCGTGTGACGGATTACGGTGGAATCTAGCAGCATAGACATCCATTATAGCTCTTGACGGATTGCGATGGAATCCTGCGGAGTGCGTTTTTTTTGCCGCTCCAAAAAACGTTAGGCTATGTTCACATTTCTGTTGTTTTGCTTCCGTCGCAATCCGTCGCCTTGAGGAATTACGGTATTCTGAAAAATATTTTGCAGGAATCCGTTTTTTTTTCCCCATAGACTTCTATTAGCGACAGATTTCAACGGATGGCCTTGTGTTGCATCTGCCGCGTGACGGATCAGTCGTTTAGTTACTGACCATCAGGCGGGAGCAACACTGAATCTAAGGTTTTTTTGTAGCGGCAAAAAAACGGACTCCGCAGGTGTCCGTCGCCATCTGTCACAAGCTATAATGGATGTCTATGGTGATGGATTCCGTCATAGGCTAGGTTCACACTTCTGTTAAATTGTATCAGTCACAATCTGCTGCTCTGGTAAACAACGGAATCCGTTTGGCGGATTCCGTTGTTCCCATAGACTTGCATGAGCGGCGGATTGTGACTGATGATGCTGTGTTGCACCCTCTGCCCGACTGATCAGTCATGGAACGACTGACCGCCGGGCGGGAGGAACGTAGCATGTAATGTTTTTTGAGCAGCGCGATCCATAGGATTTCGCTGCGCATGCTCTCTAGCTCCCTGCACACGTAACCAGGATACACATTGGGTTACTAAGCAATGCGCTTTGCCTAGTTACCCGATATTTACACTGGTTACGTGTGGAGGGAGCCAGCGCTGAGCGGTGTACGCTGGTAACCAAGATAAATATCGGGTAACCAAGCAAAAAGTGCTTTGCTTATACCCAATATTTACCCTGGCTGTGCACGGAGCCCGACATTTCACCACTCGGCTCCGCCCCCTCCCGCACTCAGCATGTACACACACACACTCACACACACACACTCACACACTCACCTGTCCCCAGCCCTGCAGTCCCCACGGCACTGACGTCCTCAGTGCCACGGCCTCGCTCGGCTCCACCCCGCGCTCCGCCCCCCGCACACAACGGAGTCCGACAAAGAATTCTGTTCTTTGTCATCCGTTGTACATCGCATCAGTCACATGCGTCAAGCATGTGACTGATACAAAACAACGAAAATGTGAACTTAGCCTTAATCCGTCACACGACTGAATCCAGTGCTGGATTCCGTCATGCTCTACTGAGCATTCCCAGTATGTTTGGCACTCCCATTGAGCTGTCCCAAACACAAACGGATCACGATGAATCCGTCAAAAAAGGACGCACAACGGATGTAACGGACGCGACGGATCAGTTTTTTCACAGGATTCCTGTGAAATAACACATTTATTGCGTCAGTTGACATCTCAAAAAAGACGGATCCACCGTTGCGTCGCAATGACGAACCTGACGGAAGCAAAACAACGGAAATGTAAACATAGCCTTACATTTAGTAATCGACTGATCGTCAGGCGGTGGATGCAACGCAGGGCCATCAGTCACAATCCGTCTCTAATAGAAGTCTATGGGGAAAAAACAGATTCCTGCAAAATATTTTGCAGGATACCGTAATTCCTCAAGGCGACGGATTGTGACTGATGCAAAACAACGCAAGTGTGAAAGCAGCCTTAGGCTAAGTTCACACTTCAGTTGTTTTGCATCAGTCACAATCCGTAGCCTTGAGGAATTACGGAATCCTGCAAAATATTTTGCAGGAATCCTGTATTTCCCCATAGACTTCTATTAGTGACGGATTGCGACTGATGACCCTGCGTTGCATCCGCTGCGTCGCGGTCCGTCGTTTTTGACTGACTGCCGAGCGGGGAGCAACGCAGAATGTAACGTTTTTCGGGCTGTCAAAATTAACGCGCCGCGCAGGAATCCGTCGCCATCCGCCACACTTGCAATGTATGTCTATGGTGCTGGATTCCGTCGTAATCCGTCTTACGACGGAATCCAGCGCTGGATTCCGCCATGCTCTACTGAGCATGCCCAGCATGTTTGGCACGCCCACTGGGCTGTCCCAAACACAAACGGATCATGACTGATCCCTCAAAAAACGGATGCACAGCGGATGTAATGGACGCAACTGATCAGTTTTTTCACAAGATTCCTGTGAAAGGAATCCTGTGAAAAACACATCAGTTGCATCAGTTGACATCTAAAAAACAACTGATCCGTTGCTGACGGACCTGACGGATTGAAAACAACTGAAGTGTGAACTTAGCCTTAGGTGCAAATCCTACGAGTGTGCCTTAAATGTATTTAATCTGATAACCCCTTTAAATGCCACAGTCAGCAATTGACAGCATCATCTAAGGGATTAACCAGCAACAATTGGCTCTAACGGTAACTGCTGCCGCTGTGCACAGTCTGACCCATCTCTGTTGAGAAAAAGTTAACATTCACCCTGGGAATCCCCTAAAATAACCAAAGTTACCTTCAGAATGCAATTTTTTTTATTCCCCAACCCCTTTGATGTGTATTTTCTAGCCTGGCAAAATCGAAGCTGTGGGCAAGACTATGATGCTCTGAATTGTCTGAAGGTCACTAGATCATATGAAGTGACCAGCGTAATAGCTAAATCCAATCATTCCACCCCGGACACAACCTCAGCGGTAATTGTTCATTTTTATTTTTAATTTGCCAGTTAATTAAAAGAGTAATTTTAGCTCTCAGGCGTCTTATGGAGCCGTCCTCTGCGCTGTCCAGATAATGGGGAAGGGGCAGAAATCAATTTAAGGGGTTAAGACTGCAGCTTCGTAATTAAGACTGATGCCGATGAGAAGTGTGACTGTCTCCTGCCATGGCCGTGATACCTCTCTGCCAAGAAGAAAAATACAAGATAAGTCATTTACTATGAAGGGAATTTAATAAGACATCTTTATTGTATGAAGTGTTATGGATGTGACTGCACCAAATACGACACATTGTGAGAGAGCGCAGCACTATTACATAGCCCACCACAGGGCGGTATTATAGTAATTACAGTATATACTTGTACATAGGGGCAGTATTATAGTAGTTATATTCTTGTACATAGGGGCAGTATTATAGTAGTTATATTCTTGTACATAGAGGCAGTATTATAGTAGTTATATTCTTGTACATAGGGGGCAGTATTATAGTAGTTATATTCTTGTACATAGGGGCAGTATTATAGTAGTTATATTCTTGTACATAGGGGCAGTATTATAGTAGTTATATTCTTGTACATAGGGGCAGTATTATAGTAGTTATATTCTTGTACATAGGGCAGTATTATAGTAGTTATATTCTTGTACATAGGGCAGTATTATAGTAGTTATATTCTTGTATATAGAGGGCAGTATTATAGTTGTTTATATTCTTGTACATAGGGGCAGTATTATAGTAGTTATATTCTTGTACATAGGAGCAGCATTATAGTAGTTATATTCTTGTACATAGGGGCAGTATTATAGTAGTTATATTCTTGTATATACAGGGCAGTATTATAGTTGTTTATATTCTTGTACATAGGGGCAGTATTATAGTAGTTATATTCTTGTACATAGGGGGCAGTATTATAGTAGTTATATTCTTGTACATAGGAGCAGCATTATAGTAGTTATACACTTGTACATAGTACTAGTATTATAGTATTATAGTAGTTATATTCTTGTACATAGGGGCAGTATTATAGTAGTTATATTCTTGTACATAGAGGGCAGTATTATAGTAGTTATATTCTTGTATATAGAGGGCAGTATTATAGTTGTTTATATTCTTGTACATAGGGGCAGTATTATAGTAGTTATATTCTTGTACATAGGAGCAGCATTATAGTAGTTATATTCTTGTACATAGGGGCAGTATTATAGTAGTTATATTCTTGTATATACAGGGCAGTATTATAGTTGTTTATATTCTTGTACATAGGGGCAGTATTATAGTAGTTATATTCTTGTACATAGGGGGCAGTATTATAGTAGTTATATTCTTGTACATAGGGGCAGTATTATAGTAGTTATATTCTTGTACATAGGGGGCAGTATTATAGTAGTTATATTCTTGTACAGAGGGGGCAGTATTATAGTAGTTATATTCTTGTACATAGAGGGCAGTATTATAGTAGTTATATTCTTGTATATAGAGGGCAGTATTATAGTTGTTTATATTCTTGTACATAGGGGCAGTATTATAGTAGTTATATTCTTGTACATAGGGGCAGTATTATATTACTTATATTCTTGTGCATTGGAGCAGTATTATCGCAGTTACATTTTTGTATACAGTGGCACTTTTATATTCTTTATTGTTGCACTGAGGTCTCTATGAGACATGTGAGCTGAGTTATCTGTGTATTGGGACCCCGTTGTTTACCTTTGCATTGCACACAGTAATGAGAACACATTGTATAATGGCTTCTGTGTAATGCAGTTATCACTGTCCTCCTCTGACAAGTCTATGCACAGTGGCGCTGGCGGGGAATGATTAGTGCTGAGCGCAGTCACAGAAGCGTTTCGTGGATTTTCATAACATCTAATCAAAACCAGTGACAGAGAAAGAGCCGTTTTGCTGGAAATGCTGAACCTCCGCATTCTGCGTTTTGCCCCAGCACATGGAGTGACGCGTGAGACAATGTCCCCGAGATGATGCGTGTCACATTGGGCACTGTGCGCTGATCTGCTGGTGCAGATACTGATAGTATAATATGAGCCGGGTGTCTTCTATGGAGGATGGGTTTCTTGGCTGCTTCCCCTACTTATTGCTGACACTTGTCAGCCTTCATGGCTGCCGCGCTGTGGATGGAGATTGACAGACGAGTGATTTCCTTTTGCCAGTTGTGGGTTTCCCTCATCACCTCTGAATGTTTGGAAATAAATAGAATAAAAAATAAATAAATAAAAAAAAAATAAAATAAAATAAATATATATATATATATATATATACTGTGTATATATATATATATATATATATATATATATATACAGTATATATACCTTTACATTTGTCTGACATTTTCTTTTCAATATGTCTCCTCCCCAACTTCTGTTCAGTGCACACAATATGTTTTCTTCTCTCTCACCCCCCCATATGTTTACAGTCCTGGCCGAAAGTGTTATTAGGCCTAAGACACACGGCATGAAAATCGGAGCGAGTGCAATGCCATAAAACATCACATTCCACTCGGACCAATATTACTCTATGTGCCAGCACCCATGAGCAATTATTTTCTCAGCCCTAATCGGACTGAAAAAATAGTCGCAGCATGCTGCAGGTGCAATGCGATCCTTGTTTCTCTCGCACCCATCGAAGTCTATGGGGCGAGAGAAAAATCGCACTGCACTCACAGTACACCGGTGTACTGCGAGTACAGTGCGAGAATGGCAAAAGCCGGCAACGGAGGAGAGAGGGAGATAAGTCGATCCTTCCCCTCCACAGCGTCTGCCCGCCCCTCCGCAGCCCCGGCCCGCCCCTCTTCAGAGCCGGCCCACTCCCAGCAGCTGTGGTCCGATCACAAGATCGGTCCTCAGTCGCAGTGACACTCGCATGACACTCGGCTCCCGCTGTGCTATCAGCGTGAGCCGAGTGTCATGTGACGATCGCAGTAGTCCCCGTGTGGCCCCGGCCTTACCCTTGAAATTCCTCCAAAAAAATGAAGTATTTCTCCAAGAAAATGATTGCAATCACAAATGTTTTGTTGTAGACATGTTTATTTCCTTTGTGTGTATTGGAACAACACGAAAAAACTGAGGAAAAAAAAGCAAATTGGACATAATTTCACACAAAACCCCAAAAATGAGTCTGACAAGGTTGTTGGCAGCTTTCCAAAATTGTGTCTAAACAACTTTGTTTCAAGCATGTGATGCTTGTTCACCTATGTAAAGTAACGTGTGGGCAATATGAAAATCACACCTGAAACCAGATAAAAAAGGAGATGTTGAGTCAATCTTTGCATTGTGTGTCTGTGTGTGGCACACTAATCCTGGAGAACAGAGGGAAAAGAATAGACTTGAGAAAAAAAATTGTTAAAAATATCAAGAATCTCAAGGTTTCATGTCCATCTCCAGAGATCTTGATGTTCCTTTGTCTACGATGCACAGCATAATCAAAACATTTACAACCAATGGCACTGGATCTCCCTGAAAGTGGACAGCGGAGAAAAATTGATGAAAGGTTTCAACATAAGATAGTGGTGGATAAGCCCTAATCAAGTTCCAAAAAAATTCAAGCTGTCCTACAGACTCAGGGGGCATCAGTGTCAGTATGAACTACTCATCCACACCTGAATGAAAAGAAACGCTATGGCAGGAGATCCAGGAGGACCCCACTGCTGACACAGAGACATAAAAAAGCTAGACTGCAGTTTGCCAAAATGTACGTTCGTAACCAAAATCCTCCTGGGAATGAGTCTTGTGGACAGATGAGACCAAGACTTTTAGGTAGCAAATCATTCTACTGTTTACCGAAAACAGAACAAGGCTTAGAAAAAAAGGAACACAGCACCTACAGTAAGATATGGTGGAAGCTCAAAGATGTTTTGGGTTGTTCTGCTGCCTCTGCCACTAGGAGCCTTGACTGTGAGATCGTAAAATTGCTGTTGGGAGATATGAGAGACCTGGAGCAGATTATAAAGAAGAGTCTAAAATTCCAGGTGAGAGGCGTAAGAAGCTTGTGGACGATTATAGAAGGCGACTGATTGCAGGTATTTATTCAAAAGAGTAAAGGGCGTGCAACCAAATATTAAGTTGAAGGGAGCAACAATTTTGTCCTGCCCAGTTTTGGAGTTTTGTGTGAAATTGTCCAATTTGCCTTTTTTTTTATCATTTTTTTTGTGTTGTTCCAATACACAAAGGAAATAAACCTGTATATATCAAGATGTGTAATCACAATAATTTTCTGGGAGAAATACTTCATTTTCTGGAATAAATTCAAGGGTGCCAACACTTTCGGCCATGACTGTATATCCTACAGCTACATTATATCCTATGCCATTTTCCTTTGTTTCCTTTTACCTGTGTGGGTAGGGCTTGAAACAAGTCTGTGTAGCATTGAGATCCAGTCTCTTCTACTGCAGTTTTCCTTTCTTTTACCATTTGTATACTGTTTTGCTCTGACTTTAGGCTGCACATCTGCAGTCACATAGACGGCAGACTTGTCAATCCTCACATTGTGCGCATTTCATACTGTGAGGATTCTCCAATGTTGTCGCCAGTAGTGGTGGATTTGCATACATGCTGACACATGACAACTAGACTTGCTTGGCCTCACCCAATACAGGTGTATTGAGCGAGGCCGGATATGTCTAGTCAGAATGTGGCTGGAAATATGCAAATCACATACTTGCGGCCTCCTGACCTCCTGCTCCCAGTGCCGCCATCGGAGATCCTCACTTTACGCAGTGCGCGTGAAGTTATGATCCACAAGTCTGCACTCATATTGAGTGACTGCAGACTTGTAACCCAAATCTGAACAGCCCTTTAAATTACAATGTATCTTTTATTATTAGATTCCCATGGATTATATAGATTAATAGTATTTGTTATATAGATATCCTGATCAGGTTCTATGGAGTCTTTATAGGCCTTTTATTGGTCTTATTCCCATTGAAAATACTCAAGGTGGGATAACCGGTGCAGTGAAATGACCCAAAGGGTATGGAGTGGGTGGTAAGCAGTAAATATATGCCAGACCCCGCTGCCGCTGCAAAACCCTGCACCCATATTAATCTTTGCAATGGTGCCTTCACATTTATAACGATGAGTCCATCCTTAATCCATACATTTGGTTAAACTCCAACGCCTCCATAAATTCAATGCATTATCGCAACATGGAAGTAAAAACCTTAAAAGTTTGCAATCCACATAATGTGAGCAAAACACTCTGCTTTTATGCCCTTGGAACTCCAAATTAATAAGATTTGTTTTACAAGCGCTTGGAGAAATCAATAAAGCACACACCATCTATGGTGTACTGAAAGTTTTTGTTTTATTACATCATGTGACCAGCTTATATAGTACCTCAAACAAAGAAATTACCATTCACCAATAAGAGACGCAGAGGTGTGTGTGGAAAGGTGACACATCCCCGCCCATCAGTGTTACTTGAGCCCTATGACATCATAAAGTTATAAGACTATTAAGTCTTAAAAGTCTTATAACCATTATAAACCATTAAGATGTAGTGTTGAGCGGACCCGAACCTGAAAAATCCGGATCCGCGTGCTTTGAGCGGCAGATCCGAGTCCGACCCGGACCCGGGATTCCAGGTGCACGATCCGGATTGTTGGGGTTTTTTTTTTTTTCCTCTCTCTCTCGTCCCGGATCCCGCTCCTCATAGACATGTATTTGCCGGATTCCGGATCGGATCTCGGACTTCTGAGTCAACCCGAGATTGATCCGCCGGACCCGGATTATAAGCGATCCGCTCAACTCTATTAAGATGGTTTCTATAGAGTACAAAATAGCTTATAATTCTCTCACAATCACAACCATTTGGTGGCCACCTATAGACACATAGAGCATAAACATCTCCAAACTGAGTGTCACAAAAATGTTTTGGGTTTTTTTCTTAAAGCCTGTGCTACGATGTGACTGCAGAATAGCGAGGAACAAGGGGGCTCTTATATTGTACCTCACACTAGGTAACCCTAAGCTATCCCTAAACTCAGAGTTACCCTTAATGGTGGAGATGCCTGAGTCTTGTGCCTGGCTATTCTTCTGACCAGAGCTAATCAGTTCACTGCTCCTCCTTCCATGAAAGGAAGGGGCAGGAGTGTGATGGAAACACAGATTTGGACAGACATGAAAAAAATAAAATCAGACACACTGCAAACTCACAGGTATAAAGTAGGAAACTAAGGAGAAAAGCAAGAGAAGTAAGGCAGCAGCAAATCAACAATAATGGTTAACATCACAACCGCTCACAGCAATAATGCACTACAACCACCAGTAAGTAAGGATCACACCACCTCTCCAGATCAGTATAGACAAGCTATAGCTGGCAATAGTGGAAATGTCC
Organism: Anomaloglossus baeobatrachus; assembly: GCF_048569485.1. Classification (NCBI taxonomy): domain Eukaryota; kingdom Metazoa; phylum Chordata; class Amphibia; order Anura; family Aromobatidae; genus Anomaloglossus; species Anomaloglossus baeobatrachus. The sequence goes on from NC_134358.1 coordinate 35,192,771, forward strand.
TGGCAGCATATATAGGAGGGGAGTGAATATGACTGGCTGTCCCATACCATGTGACTGAAGGAGATTAACAAGCAGACTACCAGAGATTAACTCTTTCTAACCTGCCTAAGAACTACAAGTCTGTGGGTTGACGCGGAGGCGCCCTGTGCTGATCACAGGCATTAGAGAAGTTAGGTGGCAGAGTGCAAAAATGTAGAATTTCCATAGATCCTGATGCCGCCATGACAGTCGGAGATGCTTACAAAAAGCCTCCTTGTGACAGCTTGTTAAGATGATATATCACGCCAAGAGGAACTGTAAGAAAAGACACATCAGTCTGTCTCCTCAATGATGTGGGGTCATCACATACGTTATTAATACTCATCCTCCTCTTCTCCTAACCATAGTTACCTTTGTCACAGAATTTGGCCCCCAAGTATCAGACCAGATCTAATGGGTCTTATAACCTGCAAGAACATTGCGTTCCACCTTCTTTGGGAGCACGGGTGAGCCAGGTGCTCTTACTCAGGAGTGTAGGTATATCTGACAACCATTTGTTGGTCAGTTTGGATGTTATATAAGAAGCTTCAGTCATCTGCACATTTGGCGCAGCTCCTTTGGCGCACACATTATATACCATACCCATACCATATATATAATACATTGGGCTCACTGGTAACACGTGATTCCTTTTGAGACCATTTGAAGAAATCAATATTGTTTTTTCAGCTTTTCTGAAAGGCCGCGACATGTGACCCCAGTCATGGTCTTAAATTACGCTGCATCCCTGACTAATATTTGTTGGCTTTTAGTGGCCGTGCACTCAACAGTCCGTGTCAGCTCCCATGATCCGTTGTAGCTCCCGCTGGTGCAGTAGACACTGATATATATATATTTCTAGTAATTACTGTACTCAAAATATCGTGTTGGTTCCGCTCCTTATAAGCAATGTATAGAGTAGGACGTTTGCTAATATCGGTAAGTCAACCATGAATTTAAGCTGTTGAGTCATCGGCTTTTTTTGCCTATCTGCGTCTCCAAAACCTTTGTGACATCACATTTCTGCCTACATGGGGATTAGACATGGTAAAGCTCCGTGCACCTACAGGTCCATATTACAGACCCATATTCACTCCATTTTCTGTCTTTATGGTTTTGGGTTTTGTTTTTGGGCATTTATTATCTTTTAAAGAGGATCTGTCACATGCCATATGTATGTAAGTTCTTAAATAAATAAAAATGATGCAAATCCGCTGGTCTTGTGAATCCGGTGTTGCTTTCTCAGTTAGGACTAAAAATAGGGTTGAGGTTAGGTTTAGGGCAAGGATTATGGCTAGTTTTTGGGTTAGGGTTGAAGCCAGGGTTAAGGCTAGCTTTTTGACAAGAGTTGATGTTAGGGTTAATATTTTGGCTGCAATTAGGTCAAAGGTTAGGGCTAGCATTTTGACTAGGGTTGGGTAGAGGGATAGAATTATAGAAAAAGTTGGGATAAGGTTAAGGCTAGCATTATGACTAAGGTAGGGGCTAGGGTTAGAATTATAGAAAGAGTTGGTGCTAGGGTTAGGGCTAGCATTATGACATAAGGTAGGGGCTAGGGTTAGGATTATAGAAAAGTTGGGTCTAGGGTTTGGGCTAGCATTATGACTAGGTTTTCCCTAGGGATAGGATTATGGAAAAAGTTGGGGCTAGGGTTAGGATTGTGGAAAGAGTTGGGGATAGGGTTAGCATTATGACTAAGTTTGGGCTAGGGATAGGATTATGGAAAAAATTGGGGCTAGGGTTAGGATTATGGAAAGAGTTGGGGCTATGGTTAGGGCTAGCATTATGACTAGGAAATGGGCTAGGGTTAGAATTATGAAAAGTGTTGGGGCTATGGTTAGGGCTAGCATTATGACTAGGGTTGGGTCTAGGGTTAGAAGTATGGAAAGAATTGGAGCTAGGGTTATAGATAAGATTATGACTAGGGTTGGGGCTAGATTTAGGATTATGGATAGGATTGGGCTAGGGATAGCATTGGGGCTAGGGTTGATGCTAAGATCGACATTATGATAACACATAAAGAGAAACACAAAAAAAAATTGTGAAGAATAAAATATTAAAAAAAATCATATCAATGTTTACATTTTTTAAACACATTGGATTTCAACCACAATGACAAAAAACTAGATGGCGAAATGGCAAGCTACAATAACATCAGTATTTTCTTAAAACAAAAGACTTGTGTTTAGGGTATAAGTGATTCACTACTGAACTGGTGAAGGGGACTCAGTAAGTGGCACAAAATAATCACCCTGACCTGAGAGCTGGCAACACACCCTCCGCTCCTACCTATATGTGACCATTTATAAGGTTGGTGCCATATTATACTAGACGCCTAATGTGTTGTATATATGATTATGTGGCATTTGTGGACTTGTTTCAATACCCCTGTTGATAAGGAGTTTGTAGCACACACATTGGCCTTATTTATTCCCTATTAGATTTATTAGGGATAATTAGTAGAAAGCTAGAAAAGTGTGGGGTCACCACTATGAGGTTGTTATCCCTACGTCACAATTAGAAGATAGCAATCCGCCGCATGTATCCACCATTAAATGAATGTTCTTTACATGTGAATTTTTCTTGATCTCATTGCTTTGATGCCAAAGATGTAATGATCCTTGTAATAAATGGAGTATGATATGTGTGATGCTCCGGTCTATGCGGCTTCTGTTCCTTTGTCTTCCGCTGTTGTAGGCTGCTATTGGAGGTAATTTCTTTATTGCAACACTTAGAAGTTGACATGGCCGTAGGGGCACTATGCAGGCTCATTCCGATACTGCTGCAGGTAGGCTGCTGTGCAGTGCTGTAGCATGGAGGGGGCACAGGTGCAGTTACACTGCGGCGCAATACTTCAAAAGAAAAAGAAAGTGCTTCTTGTGAAGTGGTGTTGGCAGTTCCAAAGATGCAGCCTCTTTACTGGTTGCTTCGGATTTCTGTTTGAGCGCCATTTTGAACTGGGAGCCATAGGCTCCAACGCTCTCTTGCATGGATCTGTAAGGGGGAGGTGGGGGCTAGCTCTCTAATGTGGCACTGTATATTGATCTGTAATGGAGAGGTGGAGGTAGCTCTGTAATGGAGTACTGTATATGGATCTGTAAGGGGGAGGTGGAGGTAGCTCTGTAATGGAGTACTGTATATGGATCTGTAAGGGGGAGGTGGGGCTAGCTCTGTAATGAGGCACTGTATATGGATCTGTAATGGGAAAGTGGGGCTAGCTCTGTAATGAGGCATTGACTATGGATCTGTAATGGGGAGGTGGGGATAGGTCTGTAATGGGGCACTGTATATAGATCTGTATTGGGGTTACTGTCTATGGATCTGTAATGGGGAGGTGGGGCTAGCTCTGTAATGGGGCACTGTATATGGATCTGTAATGGGGCACTGTATATGGATCTATAATGGGGCACTGTATATGGATCTGTAATGAGGAGGTGGGGCTAGGTCTGTAATGGGGCACTGTATATGGATCTGTAATGAGGAGGTGGGGCTAGGTCTGTAATGGGGCACTGTATATGGATCTGTAATGGGGCACTGTATATGGATCTATAATGGGGCACTGTATATGGATCTGTAATGGGGAGGTGGGGCTAGGTCTCTAATAGGGGCACTGTCTATGGATCTTTAATGGGGGCACTGTGCCACCTCTATTACATTGGCAGTGTGATTAGCTTTGTTATGGGAGCAAAGTGGATGCCTCATTTTTAGGGGCAGGGTGTTGTCCTTTCTCATATTCAATAACTGGAGTATTGTTTGGTGATTAATTTATTTATTTATATTTTTTTTATCATTTAAGATAATATTCACTTTGCTGTTCTCTGTTTTCTAATTATCATTAGGACATTTTAATTGATTGTTTAATCTACAATGGGAAATCTAAAGCACTGTCCCTTTAATAAAGATAAATTGGCGGTATGAGTTTTCATTATGGGAATAGGGAGAGATATCAATAATATTGACCTATAAAATTAGTGTCGTGTTACACTGTATTCCCAGAGCAGGATATCAGGTCCGCGTGTGCTCATTATACATCGTGCCGGCGGCGGCGTACGGAATAGAACCAAAACTGGACCAGTCACAGAGTATAAACAAGTCATTCATCCAAAGGACGAGCATGATGACCAAAGCCTGAACTACCCCTCCTGCACCGAGCTATGAGGCCTCACTTTTTTATATATATATATAAATATATATATATATTAGGATCCAATAAAAGCAAAAACACACATATATATATATATATATATATATATATATATATATATACAGTTAGGTCCAGAAATATTTGGACAGTGACACAAGTTTTGTTATTTTAGCTGTTTACAAAAACATGTTCAGAAATACAATTATATATATAATATGGGCTGAAAGTGCACACTCCCAGCTGCAATATGAGAGTTTTCACATCCAAATCGGAGAAAGGGTTTAGGAATCATAGCTCTGTAATGCATAGCCTCCTCTTTTTCAAGGGACCAAAAGTAATTGGACAAGGGACTCTAAGGGCTGCAATTAACTCTGAAGGCGTCTCCCTCGTTAACCTGTAATCAATGAAGTAGTTAAAAGGTCTGGGGTTGATTACAGGTGTGTGGTTTTGCATTTGGAAGTTGTTGCTGTGACCAGACAACATGCGGTCTAAGGAACTCTCAATTGAGGTGAAGCAGAACATCCTGAGGCTGAAAAAAAGAAAAAATCCATCAGAGAGATAGGAGACATGCTTGGAGTAGCAAAATCAACAGTCGGGTACATTCTGAGAAAAAAGGAATTGACTGGTGAGCTTGGGAACTCAAAAAGGCTTGGGCGTCCACGGATGACAACAGTGGGGGATGATCGCCGCATACTTTCTTTGGTGAAGAAGAACCCGTTCACAACATCAACTGAAGTCCAGAACACTCTCAGTGAAGTAGGTGTATCTGTCTCTAAGTCAACAGTAAAGAGAAGACTCCATGAAAGTAAATACAAAGGGTTCACATCTAGATGCAAACCATTCATCAATTCCAAAAATAGACAGGCCAGAGTTAAATTTGCTGAAAAACACCTCATGAAGCCAGCTCAGTTCTGGAAAAGTATTCTATGGACAGATGAGACAAAGATCAACCTGTACCAGAATGATGGGAAGAAAAAAGTTTGGAGAAGAAAGGGAACGGCACATGATCCAAGGCACACCACATCCTCTGTAAAACATGGTGGAGGCAACGTGATGGCATGGGCATGCATGGCTTTCAATGGCACTGGGTCACTTGTGTTTATTGATGACATAACAGCAGACAAGAGTAGCCGGATGAATTCTGAAGTGTACCGGGATATACTTTCAGCCCAGATTCAGCCAAATGCCGCAAAGTTGATCGGACGGCGCTTCATAGTACAGATGGACAATGACCCCAAGCATACAGCCAAAGCTACCCAGGAGTTCATGAGTGCAAAAAAGTGGAACATTCTGCAATGGCCAAGTCAATCACCAGATCTTAACCCAATTGAGCATGCATTTCACTTGCTCAAATCCAGACTTAAGACGGAAAGACCCACAAACAAGCAAGACCTGAAGGCTGCGGCTGTAAAGGCCTGGCAAAGCATTAAGAAGGAGGAAACCCAGCGTTTGGTGATGTCCATGGGTTCCAGACTTAAGGCAGTGATTGCCTCCAAAGGATTCGCAACAAAATATTGAAAATAAAAATATTTTGTTTGGGTTTGGTGTATTTGTCCAATTACTTTTGACCTCCTAAAATGTGGAGTGTTTGTAAAGAAATGTGTACAATTCCTACAATTTCTATCAGATATTTTTGTTCAAACTTTCAAATTAAACGTTACAATCTGCACTTGAATTCTGTTGTAGAGGTTTCATTTCAAATCCAATGTGGTGGCATGCAGAGCCCAACTCGCGAAAATTGTGTCACTGTCCAAATATTTCTGGACCTAACTGTATATATGTCCAACAATGTAGACCAGCTCACTCCTGTGAATCACCTGCAACCTCAGCTGACCTGGTTAACTCTGTTGTGCCCGGATCAGGATGTAGGAGTCCATCCATACAAATATGAACAACGGCAAAGCAGAGTCCAGCAATAACGTGAGCAATCCAGGATGCTGTTAAAAAAAGTTTTTCTTTCTTTTTATTCATAGATCCATTAAAATACAGTGGTCCAAGCAATTCAGAACAGCATTATCGCAGGAAAGGAGCGCAGCTAGGACTAGGGATGTTCGGATGGGCGCAACTTGAATACCTGAGTATTTTGGAAGTCAATGGAAAACTTGAGTATTTTTTCCTGAAATCTTCCTGAAAATGCTCAAGTCGGCTTCTCATCACTAGTTGAAATCATTGTGTGGATTTGTGGTACAGGCAGCAGAATCTACTATTTTTGCACATTTGCCTAATGTTTTTTGACCACTGTCAGCCTTGGTAAAAAAGAAGGAGGTGGTCATGGATCGCCCAACGATCAACTCCACTATTTAAAAAATCGTTCTAGGGGCAGAAAAGGGCTGTGCATGTCACATCACTCCTTGATGGTGGATATAGTTGTTCTTTCAATATCATAAAGACTGACCCAATGAATAAGTCATGATGGGGTTAAAAAAGCTTAGTGACATTTAGGACAGTCATAATGTCCTATCCCCCAAAGAAGTAGAAGGAAATGGTATCCTTGACCAAAGCCCCTCCATCAACGGTAGATGATGTATTGTTTGGCCACAGAGAATCATGGTCATACTTTCAGTCATTGTAAAACCAGACATGTTATAAATCACACCACTGCCCTATAACATAGACATTGACTCTATCCACAGATATGAAATACATTATTTATGGACCTACATACCCATTAAGAAAAAAACCCTACAGCCCCCACAAAATCCCAGTGTAAAATGATAAAAATTGCAGGCAAAGCCATTGTCTAATGAAATACGCCGTGCAATTTACAACACATCAGCAAGATGTTCGGAAAATTCCAGATCCATTCATTAACACATGATTCCCGTGGGGATCTTAAAGTCTTTCATGGCTGTGGAATCCATTTTTCATTCCCTCAATATAACAGTGCCTACCCATTGTACTTATAGAGGGAAAGCTCAAACGAATGTCAAAGGAAACAATTATTGGTTTTCCGACAATTAAAAGATAAGAAAAATGGGAATTTTTTTTGTAAGAATTTTTTGTATGGTGACATTGGGTATTTTTTGGTAATTTTTTGTACACAAATTTGCAACTAAAGATTAAGCAGATTGTTCCAGTGATTGGAAATAGCGAATTGATTTATGGGTTTAACTGAATGTAATAAAACAGCTTTTACAAGATGCTGACGTGAGCTTCATCTGGCACCATGGGATTTACTGGATGCATGATTTGTCCTGACGTTACTTTTTAAGGGGCCTGCTTTATTTCAGTCATAATCTGATAGAAAGCTATCATTTATTTTAATTACATTTTTTAATGCTTACAAAAAAACAGACACTGACCATGGAAACCAATTCAAATATAAAAGTAGCGACCAAAAGAAAACAGGAAAACATTGCTAGAAAATGAGCAAATCGGTATTTTTTAGAATTTTACGAAGATCAAAATATTGTAAATCTAATCTTCAAAGTACAGTATAAACTACTTATGTAAAAAGAAAACTATGACTCCACCTAAAAAAACCTCCTTAAAAATAGAAAAAAATGAACAAAAAGTTAAAATTGAAAAGTTAAAAAATGAAAAGTTTAAAGGCCAAGTTAAGTGAAATCTTAAGTTAAAAGTTAAGTTAAAAGTTAAGTTAAAAGTTAAGTTAAAAGTTAAGTTGAAAGTTAAGTTGAAAGTTAAGTTAAAAGTTAAGTTAAAAGTTAAGTTGAAAGTTAAGTTAAGTTGCAAGTTAAGTTAAGTTGAAAGTTAAGTTAAGTTGAAAGTTAAGTTAAGTTGAAAGTTAAGTTAAGTTGAAAGTTAAGTTAAGTTAAAAGATAAATTAAAAGTTAAAGTTAAAAGTTAGTTAAAAGTTTAAGCTAAAAGTTTAAGTTAAAAGTTAAGTTAAAAATTAAAAAATGATAATAGTCTACAATATTCCAACAAGATTGGCTTAATTAAAAATTAACCCATCTAATTTGCCAGATATAAAATTACAATTATATTAATGATTCTATAAAAAAATAAGAAAAATAGTTAAAATTAATATAAAGCTATTATAGCTAAAAGAATAAATGATTAAGCATATGTTACCCTTCCTGTTATTTTCCCTGTTCCCAAAACCCCTACCTCCTTCTTTTCCAGTTTGATATTTTTTCTTTAATTTGCCTTAAGTTTTACATGTTTTACCTTTATTACTTAAACAATTGATAAAAAAACAATAAAATTATTTGATGAAAAAATGAGGTTTTAAAGATTGCTATTATCTGTAGTATAATCTATAAAGCATCCAATCAAGTCTATGAGGCATGAGTCCAGATTGAGTTTCCATTAAATTTGGTGTAAACCATCATGAACATGACCATCTTATCCTTTTGTACCATGATCTATAAGAAGTTACCAATATTTAGGGATTAAGAAATTGATTCAGAGGACCCTGGTTCAGGGTCCATGTCAGTTCAAACTACCTCTCACCTGCCGGACTTTCTAGGAACTCTTCTGATTACCAACTATGGTGGGAAGTCATGCGTAGGTGACAACACGATGATGATGTTGCGCCGGGCCTACAAATCAAAGGAGGCACCCGTATTTCTGACAGGTAGGAGAAGGTCGCAGGACCTCCATCCTGAGCATTGAACAGGGTCCCGCAAATTGATTTGCTGATCCAATATTCTATATGGGTTTCCATACCTCTAGGAGCCTATGGATCCCAGCACTGACCGTGTAGCTGCTCCATCAAGGACCCTTAGAGAATAAATGTCCCAGTGCTTTTTGGTTTGGTCTCCTTTTATACTGGGTGGGGAGTTCCTACAGAGGACACTTCTATATAAGTAGTTGTCACAATGTGACGTGTTCAATAAAGAGGGATAGGGGCCTCACACTAGGGGGCCCTTTGCTATCCTTAATCTCAGGGATACTTCTAATTGTGGAGATGCCTCAATCTCATTGCTAGCCCTGCTTCTGACCAGAGCTAATCTGATTTCTCCCCTCCCTCTCCCACCAGGGAAGGACAGGGCAGGAGTGTAACATTAAACACAGATGAGGACAAACAAGGGAAAACCTAAATTCTGACACACACCACTCACAGGATAGAACAATAAGAGATTCAGGAGGAAAATAAGCAATAAAGAAACTACAAAAGACTACAGGGGTAAACTCCACAACTGCACACAGCAACAAGAACTAGAAGCACCAGAGAGCCTAGGACACCACACCAGACCAACTAAGACAAACTAATAGCTGATATAGGAAGAAGGAACCAGTCAGTATATATAGGTGGGAAGCAGATGTGATAGGCTCTCTCACAACAGGTGATCAAAGAGAGCAAACAAGCAGACTAGCAGAGTTTAACTCCTGCTTCCCTGCCTATGAACTAGCACACAGCTGGTCAATGCCCGAGTCTGCCTGCATTGCTCCCAGACACTAGAGAATCCCTCAGGTGGAATGTCAGAATCTGAAGTTTGAACAGGAACTGATGCTGCCATGACAGTTGGTGAAGTTGGTGAAAATCTCCGTGTGACAGTAGGGTGTTAGATGAATAGAAAATTCTCTCTTTAGTGAGGAAGTAGACGAACTATAGTGCCACCTATTGGAGGTAGCAATCAAAAAAGTCGAAAGTGACCCTACAATGAGCCTTGTGATATAACTTAGGACTTATGCCAGATCAGAACATCAATTTGCAGACAGGGTGTTTCGGGATGGTTGTCCCACGTCAGTGCAAAATATGAGATCTGACCTGGTTGTATGATAGGCTAAGACGGGATCTAAAGGGGAAGCTATTCTCCTTGTGGAGACTGAAACACCATTGCAGCATGCCAGTGGTGAGTAGACTTTAAGCCGCAATGCTCCTCTGGGAAGTATGCAAATTGCCTCTTCAGTGAGGAAGTAGATGAACTCTAGTGCCACCTATTGGAGGTAGCAATCCTAAAAGTCAAAAGTGACCCTTTAATGAGCCTTGTAATATAACTTAGGATTTATGTCAAATCAGAACATCAATTTGCAGACACGGTGTTTCAGGATGGTTTTCCCTCATCAGTGCAAGGTATGAGATCTGACCTGGCTGTATGTATTTCTCAGAGGAACACTGCAACTTAAAGTCTCCTCACCACTGGCATGCTGGAATGGTGTATCAGTCTCCGCAAGGAGAATACCTTCCCCTTTAGACCCCGTCTTAGCCTCTCATACAGCCAGATCAGATCTCATACTTTGCACTGACAAGGGACAACCATCTCGAAACACCGTGTCTGCAAATTGAGGATCTGATCTGGCATAAATCCTAAGGGGTACTTTGCACGCTGCGACATCGCAGGCCGATGCTGCGATGCCGAGCGCGATAGTACCCGCCCCCGTCGCAGCAGCAATTTCCTTGTGATAGCTGCCGTAGCGACCATTATCGCTACGGCAGCTTCACATGGACTCACCTGTCCTGCGACCGTCGCTCTGGCCGGCGACCCGCCTCCTTGTTAAGGGGGCGGGTCGTGCGGCGTCATAGCGACGTCACACGCCAGGCGGCCAATCGGAGCGGAGGGGCGGAGATGAGTGGGATGTAAACATCCCGCCCATCTCCTTCCTTCCGCATATCCTACGGAAGCCGCAGTGACGCCGGTAGGAGATGTTCCTCGCTCCTGCGGCTTCACACACAGCGATGTGTGCTGCCGCAGGAACGAGGAACAACATCGGACCGTCGCATCAGCGTAATTATGAATTACGCCGACGCTGCACCGATGATACGATTACGACACTTTTGCGCTCGTTAATCGTATCATCGAGCCTTTACACACTGCGATGTCGCATGCGATGCCGGAAGTGCGTCATTTTCAATTTGACCCCACCGACATCGCACCTGCGATGTCGTAGTGTGCAAAGCCCGCCTAAGTCATATCACAAGATTTCTTAAAGGATCACTTTTGATTTTTAGGATTGGTACCTCCAATAGTTGTCACTGGAGTTCGCCTACTTCCTCACTATACATACAATTTGCATATTTCCCAGAGGAGCATTGCGACGTAAAGTCTCCTCACAACTGGCATGCTGGAATGGTGTGTCAGTCTCCGCAAGGAGAATAGCTTCCCCTTTAGATGAATATAAAGCTTGGTGAGGGGAAAAAGTACCAATTCTTGTCCTGAGTGGTGAAAAAATAGAGCTCCTGGCAAAAATTGGAAAATCTTCTGAAACGTCCCAAAAAAACAATTTTCTTGCATCCAGTTTCAAATTCTTGGGTTTGGAAGAGGGATGCTGTAAAAAGGGGTTATGGGAAACATTGTGATTTGTGTGATTGATGGGCAGCTATAAAACGTTGGCCATGTTGCAACGTGGGGCTTGTTTTGAGCTTTGCTATGTACGCTCCTTGTGCTGCCATATTGAATGCTGTGTAAACTCCAGTTTTCATATTTAGAAGTCAGTGGATTTTGGAATATCGAAACAATTCAGAAAAATATTGTGAATTTTCACTGTTACACACGGACCTCACAGGGAACACATATGGTGACTGTACCGAACATCATATGGAGAAGCACAATAATAGTGGAATAACCCTTTAAATGAATCTCTGGCTAATTTCCATGTAATTAATTGTCGCTGACTTAATTCCCTCTAATTTCTATGTCTTATTTACAGCTATGAAAGATGAGAATGAAAGCTCGTTATTAAATCAAAAAGTGCAGAAAAGAGATTTCTGAGTATGAGCCTGTAATTGGTGGCTATTATGACGCATCCGTTTATTAATAATGGTTAATAAATCTGTATTGTGCCTGGACTGGTTCTACAATGAGATTAAAAGTTGACTGATATTATGACAGATCATTGTGATCTGTGGGTGCATGCATTGTGCCGCCACATAGTGCAAAACTTCATCTACTTATATAACACATCCCACTGTATTGTGTTTGTACTCTTAACCCCCCTTAAAAAAAGGAAAACCTCGATTTTTTTTAGGTACTAAACTGGCATTCATCTGATATAATTATCTTCACTTACAATCTGCAGCTGGAACATCTAAGGTCTGAACATCTCGGCCTTTGGATGTAAAACAAATGACTCTGATATAATACAAAGACTATAAAACTTAGATTCAGATCCCCCTGGAAACATGGAGCAGTGCTGAAAAATGAATTACTGGTGCTCATCGGATACAGGGAAAAATATTGGTCTGGTATAAAGAGGAGCATATGTGGCACCCCTGAGGCTTCAGTCGCCACAGGGTACTGCATCTCACTTAAGGTGGGTTACTCATCCCGGGTAAGGAAGAGGTTATTCGCTGGTGTTTCTCACATTCCCAAACCACACACAGGTGCTTTCCCATCAGAGTTGGCCTAGGGTAGAAAGGGGGTGGCCATCACGAGGCATGGGACTTTCCCGGTCACTAGGACAACCACCTGGGGGGTGGGCAGCAATTGGGAAAAAGGAAGGAGCATCTTTACACTTGAGCAGTTTTGCCATGGGCACAGCTTGGGGTGAGGAGCACAGTCAGGACTTCGGTCCAGGCATTTTCTTCCTCACACGTCTGGCGTATTGAAAGACCTGTGGCTTGGAGTGGGTAGCTCAGCCCAGGCCCTCTACAACTACCGGGGATTCCAGGGTCTGCGGAGAGTGCAGGAAACACCCACAGCCCATTCCACATTCCATCCACGGGATTGGAGGGACCACGACCAGCAAGGACTCACAGTGGGAACAGCGGCGGTGACCTCCGAATTATCCGTGATCGGCTGGGGCTCATCACGGCAGAGACTAGCATTCCTAGGGCAACAACTGGACAGTGAGTAAGAACCTTGAACCGCAACTACTGAGTCATCCCTTCATTGCCATTGCCGTCGCCCGCGCTCTGGCGCCAATGACCACTACTGCCACCCCCATGATCCTCACTGGGGCCTAGCTCTACCTGTTTGGATCTGAACCATCCCGGTTGCGACACCATCTGCCCCAGAGGACAGCACCCACAGCGACGGCCAGTTCATGGCCGCGAACCACAGATGGCGTCACGAGACAACTACTATTCCCAACATCCCCACCATCTTCCCCTTCATCCCTCCGTGGACACCTCGGGCAGGGCAATCCGTGACTTCCCCTGACCCTCACCGTCCCGGTGACGAGAATTTCCCCCAACCCCGTGGGGTACTTCACTTATACTACTCACCATAAGTCTTGTGTCCTGGCGCCTATTGGAGCCACCTCATCTGGAGTGTATGGAATCGGAACTGGATATGTTTGTAGTGATGACTCCATGACTTTTCCGGCTTTTTATATTGTTATCGACTGCTGAATCCTAAACATCAGAGAGGGGTGAGAACATTCTTCTTCTGACATATTTTACTCTTTTTACTACTGTATTACTTGTGCACTGTGTGTCGGTATTATTTGGGTATTGAATATTGGTATTTTATGGTTGGTATTATTTGAGCACTGTACGCATTACTTGGTTTGTAACGCTAGGGCACAGTAAATTGGTATTACTTGGGAACCATATATTAGTATTATTGGGGCATTCTGTATTGGTATTATATGTACACCAGTATTATTTGGTTTGTTATTTTTGTGCATTGTATATCGCCATTAGTTGGTTGATTGTACTAGATTTTAGGACAACACCTTGTGTCCATTGTTCTGCGGGGGCAGCAACTTGGACAAACACATTGCTAAAGTTTTAGATAGGATCAATGGTCCATTTGAAACAGTGGCGTGTTTTTTGGATAAAAGGGAATGGCAGCCGATGTATGGCTTTGGACAAATTGATTGGATTTTTTGGTACATATTTGGAAAATTTATGTTGTTACAAATTGTTTCACTGTATATTAGTATTATTTTTTTTTTATTATTTGACCACTATATTTTGGCAGTATTTGGGCTCTTTATTTTGGAATTATTTTAGCACTGTATAGTGATGTGTTACTGTGTATTTGTCATTTGGATTCTGTATGTGCTGTCTATATTGTGTGTTTAATGTCTGTATTGTGTATCAGATATCTATACTGTGTATTTTTGTCTGCATTGTGTATTTATGTGTATTTGACATGTTTTTGCGTATTTGATGCCTGTATTGTTGTCTGCATTGTGTATTTGATGTATGTTTTGCATATTTGATGTGGAAACTGTGTATTGCATATATGTATTGTGTATTTGTCTGTGTAGAACCGGCGTCCCTGGAGAGACTCCGACTTACTGCAGCGGCTGAGTCATGTCCTCCCCGCACCCTCCCGGCCATCCACGTGTGCTGCTGCTGCCTACTTCTCCCCCCGGGGCCTGTAAACACAGCACAGGCTCCCCGGGAATATGCTTAGTGTACGCACACTGACCCTCCTCTTAAAGGGTCGGAGCGCCATTTCCTGGAAATACCTCTAAGCCTATGGGTGAGAGACACTATCTATGTAAGGCATCCTCCCATTAGAGGAGGTGCCTGCGCAACATCTTCAGTTAGTCAGTTCCTGTTTGTCTAGCTAGTTGTCAGGTCCCGTTATCCCTGTATCCGTCACCTGTACCTGAATCTGCCTTCCCATACCTATCCGTCCCTGCTGTGCCCACCATATCTGTCCATACTCACCTGCCTGTCTGCTTCTGTCATTTTGCCTATATCTGCCTGCATCTGTGTCCATACCCTAGCCCGTCTTCTGTTCTGGGGGTTAGCTGCCACAGTCCCAGTCACTGCCCTGTGAGTGGTACCTAGCGTCCGCCTCACGGTAGGAGTTTAGTTAAGTCCCTCCCACTAAAGGGTAAGCCACTAATCCCAATTTCTGCCCCTACACCAGCCACAAGCATTACAATCTGTATTGTGTATTTGATGTATGTATTGTGGGTTCTTTTATGTATTGTGTATTTGTTGTATGTATTTGTGTGGCACAGTGATGTTGAAAGCTATGCCATCGGCAATGTATTTTGTCATCAGGGACACCGCAGGCGGATCAGTTTCATCTGAGGTAACAAATTCAGCATACTGCCCAGTGCTGGCGTTGGCAGCAGAATGTTGTGCAACGAGGCGATTGTATTGACAACTAAGATTCAGTGTGGCTCCTTCACGGAAGCCACATTACTGCGCGGAAGAAAGGCATGACAACCTACTTTCATATTATGTCAAGAAAATTTGATGGAGAGTAAAACTAAAGGAATTCGATATAATGCTGAATGATGCACCCGTAGGTTAGAAGGCACTGAAGAAGTTACTGGGAAAAGCGGATGGTTGAGCATACGATCAAGTCTCAGGACATGCCAGGATCAAAGACGCAAGAACGTCTTGGTGCTGACATCTCTTGGTTGAAAGGCAAGATGAAAAGATCAAAAGCTGCAGAGTTATCATAAAGTTTGGAACTTGGAATGTATCAACCATGAACCAAGGCAAACTCGACATCGTCAAAGCCAAAATGGACACAACCGGACTCGACTTACTCAGATTTAGCAAAGATGGACTCAATCTGGACATTCCAGTATTTTGGCATTGATAGCTGAAGGACAAACGGTGTCGCTTTTATGCTAACCTGAAAATTGGCCAGCGCTGTTGTGACAAGGTATGCGACAGAGCAGGCAGGGACACCAGGCCAATGAACAAGCCGACAAGTTTTATTGAGGCAGGGAGCATAGAACAGCCAATATCAATATTGTTCTTTAGAGTCCACAATGAGTCCTCAAAGTTCCGGGGGGCCACCCGGCAATCCGACGCCAGAGAACACGTAGATGTAATCCTTGGAAGACGTCAATGGATCCAACAGATGAGGGACCCAACCCAATCCCACGTGACAGCTTCCATAAATCCACACACGGGTGCCAAGGTCTTGCCTCAGCGAAAATCCCAGCTGCTCGAACCTCAGCCCACACCCAACTGACTGATCCACCATCAGTCTGTTCTCCAGTGGCTATAGATCCACCCCTGGAGGGGGAAGGGTTCACACACACTTCTGAGTAGTGGCTATATAAGGAGAAGTCTCCAGACACTCATGGCTTCTTTGTCTCCCACAGGCCTGTCTATTGTAGTCACCCCCAGCTGAGAAGAACAAATACAGCCAAGCAACCTACATGACCCAATAGGGCATAGAGTACAGGCCTGGGGTTGGGGTGGGACACATTGCCACAACTGTCCTGAAGTACAATGCAGTCAGTGATAGAGTGATCTCGATATGACTATAAGGAACGCCAATCCATGTCACAGTTATACAAGTCTACACACCACCAACAGATGCCTAGGAGGAAAACATTGAACTATTCTACGATCAAGAGGAAATCAACAAGACACCAAAACAAGACATACTCATTATCTGGGGACACTTAAATGCCAAAGTGGGCCATTACAAACTTGGAACAGTTGTTGAAAACTTTGGACTTGGTGAACAAAATGAGGCTGGAGGAAGATTCATTGACATTAGTACTACAAATTGGCTATCCATCATGAACACCTTCTTTCAAAATCGCAAACGAAGACTCTACATATGGACATCACCAAATGGGGCCTATAAGAATCAGATTGACAACATATGAATTCACCAAAGATGAAGGTCGTCGATCTATGACACAAAAACAAGGCCAGGAGCTGACTGTGGAACTGATCATGAGCTTTTGACAGCAAACATTGCAGTCAAGCTGCGCAAATAGACTAGACAACAGGTCGTTTTCAACTTCGATCTGACCAACATACCTGAAGTATTTTAAATGGTCTTGACAAGAGATTTGTATCTTTGGACAAAGATGAACAAAGCCTGAGGCGTTATGGACACATATAAGATTAGTGAATAAGCCAGAAAGACAATAAACAAGAGGCAGAAGAGACCCCGCTGCCATGGTTAGAAGAGACCCTAAAAATCATCGAAGAAAGATAAACAGCAAAGGGCAACAAACAGGACGCAGACAACATCAGTAAAAGACTAAAGGGAGCCATCCAAGCAAAGAATTTTATTATCTAAAGATATAAAATGAAGGATAGAAAATGAACAACTGAAGGGCAAGACCAGGTCCCTGGCTGTTTAACCCCCTAAATGTCGCAATCAATACCAACTGCAACATTTAGCCGGCTGGGAGAGGGAGTGCGCTCCCTCTCCCACCCAATCAGGACCCCTACAATGTGATCACGGGGGCTCGATCATTGCTATTGTAACCCAAGGTCAAATAACAACCTCCGTGTTACTTGGCTATGGTGGCCTGTTAGACCATGCAACACAGATAGGTATAATTCATTGCAATGTTTTTGCATTATATTGGATTATACTAGACTAATACAAGTTTAAGTGGGACTAAGTAAAACAGTGAAAAAAAAATATTACAAGTATCGAACACACGAGCATGGTAGTACCCGTTCATCACTAGTTACCAGTACTGAGCACCCGAGCATGGTAGTACCCGTTCATCACTAGTTACGAGCACTGAGCACCCGAGCATGGTAGTGCCCGTTCATCACTAGTTACCAGTACTGAGCACCCGAGCATGGTAGTACCCGTTCATCACTAGTTACCAGTACTGAGCACTCGAGCATGGTAGTGCCCGCTCATCACTAGTTACGAGTACTGAGCACCCAAGCATGGTAGTGCCCGCTCATCACTAGTTACGAGTACTGAGCACCCGAGCATGGTAGTGATCACTCATCTCTACAAATAACCTCTTGGATGGGTGTTTGTGGGGTGGACCCCCAGAATCAGCTCATTCAGCGGATCTAAGAAGCACAAGTCCGATACTGCTACGTCTGTACATTCCTAGTGCTAGCGAATGCATTTTCATATCACACTTATAAGTTTTCCATCTCTGAGGCAAGAGCCGGCTCTGGGTGTGCATTAGTCAGAGGCATAATTGCGTATTTTAATTATTAAACCCCCTAGTATGAGGCGTCGCTGTATTTAGTGCTTTGCTTTGAGCTACAATTTTTTTTTTCCTTGTGAAGCATTAATATTTCATTCCGCTGAAATAATGAATCTTTATTGCCGCTAATTTCTCCCTTTTAATGGCACAATGTCTGTAATTAAATACCAGCAAATGAGTAAAATATCCCTCGTATATTATTGAATAATAGCTTTGTATTATGAATGTTGCGGTAATCATGAGACGCTGACACAACGCAGCGGCGCAGACTAATTACATTGTGTGGGTAGGAAGAAGCAGATACTGGATATTCCTGATACATGACTTCTGCAAAAAAAGGGGTTTTTTTTGTCCATTAAAGCGCACCAGGATTTTCCTATATAACCTGAAGCCAGTGCTATACTGGCGCTATCAGGCTGAGTCTATACATACCTGTAGTGGTCAGCTCGGATGTATAGGTTTTCAAATCCATGAAAGTAAAGTTTAAAAAATCTGCAGCTGCTTGAGTGGCAGTTGCAACAGAGCAGATAATATATGGGTGGGTATTCATATGGATTCCCGCCCCTTTGCTTGTTGTTCCTCCCTCTCTTTGTTCTCTATGCTAATTTTACTATTTACTAAGATGGCGTCGGAGTTGGCGCCTGCGAATAGCACTGATCTCCGGCGCCATCTTTGTGAAGATCGTGTTACCCCCTGCTATTCTATTCTTGTAGCTGAGAGAGCGGTGCAAGTGTGACGCCCCAGAGCTATGGGGTACTCGGTCCCGGGCCATATATGTACGGGGATGCTGTGTCACGGTTGTGTAACGGCCAATGCCCGCTTCCATGACCCTGGGGGTCGCTTTTTAAAGGGGATTATGTACAGGGGAGATTAAAGAATGTATATCATGACGCCACTTGCGGGTTACGGTTACCACTGGGGCTAATGGTGATGGCAGCCTGGATGTCAGGCCCTCCGCAAGTAGGGCCGGGCCCCAGGGAGTGGATGGTGGGATCCGGCGCAGAAAGAAGGGAGACCACACGGTGGGGATGCAGTGCAACTTCTGTTTTTACTCACGGTGGTGTTGAGCTGTGGCACTGAGGACGGCTGGTTCAGACCCCTTGTCCCTGTTGTCCCAGTGCTGGTGTGGTGACCTGGTAGTCTCTTTTCCCTGGCACCTCTCACTGGTTGGTGGGACCCTGTAGCTTGGAGCATTTGTGGGTCCCCTACTGTCTGTCGGCAGTCTCTGGTCCGTACGGTGCGCAGTGCGAACCCTGTAGGGTCGGTGTTCTGTCCAGTCCCTGGCTCAATCTGTACTTCTGGTTCCCCGGATTCTTGGGTCAGTGAGGTCCGTGAAGGTCCCCTCACTCTGCCGGTATTTGTCAGGTTGCCTGAAGCTGTCGCTTGACCTAGGGCCCTGTGCCCCGTCGGTGCTCTGGTTCCAGGGGTACCTGGCTGTACCCTCCCTTGCAACCACTCTCCTACACCACCTAGGACACTGCTACACGACCCCGTCTGGAGACACGTCCGTCCCCTTCGACTGTCACTACCGGACTCCTCTGTCTGAATGTCTCTCCGTCTGTCCCCTCCCAACAAGTTGTCATCTAGTTGACTGGCTCCACCCCTGGGTGGCCAGCCATTGGGTCCCGAACTAGTCAGTCACCCCTGATTAAGAGAGGGAGACTGGGGATGTTTATGTGTTTAGGTGGTATCGGCACTGGTCTTCCAGGTCCCTGGAGGTAGGTGCTGCATCTTTGTCAGGATGCAATGCCTATTAGTGCCCTGAGGGGTTCAGGGGCGCTACATAAGCACCCTCACATCTGCTCTAGTTGTGACCGCGGGAGCACGCACGGTCACAACAGAAGGGAACAGCTGATCGGAGGACGCGATTAGCTGCAGAAGAGGACACCATACCAGCCTAGCGGCACTGACGTCACGGGGTTAGGTGAGTCCATTGTAAACTTACCTTACCTGACCCCGTGACGTGCGATCCAGTGCCGATGTCGCTGTTGGCTTGTTCCTCCAGTCTGTCGCGTCCTCCGATCAGCTATTTCACGGGGCGGTCTCCACTTCTGACACAAGTAAAGAGCATTTGAGCATCGTAGTATTCACTCATCAATACTCATTATGAGAACCAAGCACAGTACTGCTCGCTCATCACTACCTTTCATCAATTTTTTATTGGACTCCGGTCCGGTGATCGGCTCGGCCATTCTAGCAGATTTATTTTCTTTCTCTGAAACCAGATGAGTTTCCTTTGCCGTGTATTTGGGATAATTATCTGCTGAATTGTCCACCCTCGTTTCTTCTTCATCATCCTGGTAGACGGCAGCAGATTGTTATCAGGAATATCTCAGTACCTTTGTCTATTCATCCTTCCTTCAATTATATGAAGTTGCCAGTGCCGTATGCTGAAAAACAGCCCCACACTATGATGTTCCCACCTCCACACTTCACTGTTGTGGTGTTTTTGGGGTGATTTGCCTTTTGACCTCCAAACACAATGTGTATTATGGCCTCCAAAGAGTTCAATTTTTGTCTCATCTGACTAGACTATATTCTCCCAGGATTTCACAGACTTGTCTAAATTTTAATGAGCAAACTTTAAACACGCTTGAACCTGCTTTAGGTCCAGTAATGGAGTCTTGTGTGTTGAGCATACATACAGTAGCGTACATACAGTCCATGGAGGGGGAGCGCATTACTTATTGCTTTCTTTGAAAGAACTGTATCTGCTGACTGCAGGTCTTTCTGTAGCCATCCACAGGTGTCCTTGACTCTTAGACAACTCTCCTGGTAATTAATTTCACTCCTCTGTCTGAGATCATGTGGGGAGCACCTAGTCATGGGCACTTTTTGGTGAAATGATGTTGTTTCCACTCCCGGATTATGGCTCCAGCAGAGCTCACTCACTGCAACCTTCAGTAGTTTAGAAACTCATCTGTATCCAATGCCATCAGCATATTTTGCAACAATAAGTCTATGATGTCCTTGAGACAGCGCGCTGGTTTTACCCATCATGAGGTGTTTCTTGTGTGGTACCTTGGTAATGAGACACCTTTTTATAAGTCATCAGTTGAACCAGCTGATATTCTTTTTCACTAAGTGGTAGGATTGTTTTATAATTACTGATACGATTTTAGCTGGTGTCATGACTTTCCATGGCTTTTTGCACCTCTGTATCTTCATGTGTTCAATACTTTTTCCCCGTGTTAATTATCATTTTTACACATAACTTAATTTCTTTATCGTTCCTTTATGGGAGACCCAGACCATGGGTGTATGCTACTGCCCCCCCGGAGGACACACAAAGTTACTACACTCAAAAACGTGTAGCTCCTCCCTCCTAGCATATACACCCCCTGCCAGCCAGATCTAGCCAGTTTTTTGCTTTGTGTCAGGAGGCACACACATGTATTCTCTTTGGAAGAAAAGTTGATTTTTTTTTATTTTTTTTTTTTTTTTTTTTCTAAAGATTTGGAAGAAAAGTGGGTCCACTGGACTCCCGGCATGTCCCTTCACACTCCCCTGGCGGCAGTGCTGTTAAGGTTGATTCAGGGCAGGAGCCCTTCATGCCGCGCTCCTTCACCATCCTTGTGGCTCTGGCTTGAAGTTGGAGCCAACACGGTTCTCTCTGCCTTGCAGGAGACCGGCCTCCATCCGCAGCCCTTGTGCAGGACCCTGCTGGAAGGAGCACTGGACCCCCACCCCACCAGGGACTGGACCCTGCGTCTCAAAGCTAAGTATAGAGACGTTATTCAGAGGGTCTTTTCTGCAATGTGGGGCACTTTTAATCTGGGGGACAGTGATGCTTGATAATGCTGCTTTTTTACTGTGTTTCCGGCCGGTTCCACGGTTTTTTACTGGGAACCGCGCCGATGTTGCCTGATTCGCGGCCGCATGTATAACTCTAGGCCCCGGCTTCAGCCGCGGCCTAGTTTCGTTTCGTTCCCCTGCATGTCAGACATGCAGGGGGACGCTGCAGAGCCGCCCGCCGGCCGCGCTGCACAGGGGAGGACACTCCTATCTGAGGAGATGATTCCCTCCCCTGTACATCTCCTTCGCCCTCCGATTCCCGCTTCTGGGTTAACCCCCGCCCCCCCCCCCTCGCTCTGGCGCCATTTTCTCAGCGTCTTAGTACACTGGACGGCGCTGGCTGCTCTGCAGCAGAGGGAGGGAATATCTGGCTGGGGGTCCAGGCTGGAATCTGGAGGGCACACATATAGCGGCCTGATAAGTCACAACCTCTGGTTGTGCACTTTTATTCACTCTCAGGGCATGAAGGAGTTAATTCTTTATCATAGAATCTCCTCCTCAGCAGCATGTCTCACTCTAGCAGCAAAGCTCTACATGTTCTGCATGTAACCTTATATGCCTGAACCGACACACTGTAACGGTTCTTATGTGGTGGATAGTAGCAAGATGCCTCAGCCGGGATTCTTCCCAGGCTGAACCTCTGTCTTGGGTATTCTAGCCATTCCAGACAGAGCCCCCACCTCTGCAGCATGTCACAGAGCGAGACTGCAGGCTGTTTTTATTATCCCCTGCAGGTAGTCTCGTACGGCTATACATGGGAGCTCATTAATGGTCCCTCCAGCTGCTCCGGTTCGGTGGCTGACCCCCGTAGGAATCTCCAGGGGTCGGCTGTCCCGGCATCTGCTGAGCATGCAGCCCCCTTCTCAGGGCGTTTTCTGCTTCGCTCAGCAAAGCTCACAAGGGACTCTCCTTCTGGACACAGACCCCGTCCTCCTGACAGGGAGACGCAGGGTCCCCTGTCCTCCCCGTCCCGCAGCTCCGATTACGAGCTGACTCGCTGGACGAGGAGGATGTCTCTACCACGGGCTCGGACGATCCGTCCGTAGGTGACGCAGATGCGAATGATTGGATTACGTCCATTATTCTTTTACTGGACCTCCATCCGCCTGATCGGGGAAGTGTTCCCCGCTGGCAGAAATGCATCAGTATGCTTTAAACATGACGAGGAGTGTGTTCTTTCACCACTCCAGTTTTCAGCCCGCTGCGTCCAAGCCCACAGCCTATCCTGCAGACCCCACAGCGGAGTTCTGCTGCCTGTCTCCCCCTCCCATCTGAGGTGGTCAAGGAGTGTACTCATCCGCCAAGGGTAGCCACTCCGGTGTCTAGACTTTCAGCCCAGATAGTTGTATCAGTGGCGGACGGCACCTCTATATGGATCCTACGGTACATTAATTTTGTACTGGACCTCAATCCGCCGGTGTTACCTTATCTAGGTGAACACAACGTGTGTTCCTTAACCTCTCCAGTTTTCAGGCCCCTGGGACCAGCCAGGGTCCGCTCTGATCGCTTCCCATGAAGCGTGATTCTGAGGACTGGATTTCCCCTGTCCACCAACGGTGGTCAAGTAGTGGGCTCATTCACCTCAGGTGGCTCAGCCCGGGCCGTTATGTCAGTGCCTGATGGCTCCTCACTTACGGTTCTGCGGTCCGCCCGGTTGTCCTTTGGGCCAAGTCGGTATGAGGACGGCAGGAGCTTTCTTCCCCTCAGCTTACAGCAGTGCGGTTTTTTTGTACCTTCTCTGCTTCTCTGGAGGAGATGCATCCTCCCACAGGGACTCTATGCCAAAACGGTTGCCTGAACTTACAGACTTCAGTTCTTTCATCCTATACCAGGTCTGCCATGCTGGACGCCGCACGGCGGTGATCTGGGCTCCCTTCCTCGCTATCCGCAGGCTCCTGTGGCTTCGGATTTGGAAGGCAGATGCCTCTATGGAGGTTCCCTGCTGGGCTCCCACTTGGTGAGACCAGTTTCCTCGGAACCAACTGAGTGAAATTAAGGAAGCTCTTGGCGGGAAGTGTTCTTCCTTGCCACAAACCTAAACCAGGGCACCTGTCCAGGACAGGAATCAGTTGAGGTTTCGGTGGTTTCCGTTCCTCCGTCTGATCGTCCTCTAGGTCAGCCTAGGTCCATAGAACCAAATAGCTCGAAGCTGCGTCTTCAGAAGGCCGCAGGAGATGCTGTCACTGAGTCAGCTTCCTCCGAGCTATTTAGCCACGCCAACAACCTCCTTGGTCGGTGGCAGGCTCTCTCCACTGGCGACGTAGGGTTCTAACACGTCTCCGTTCAGTGGGGGCGAGACTTTATCTCCCTTGGCTACAGGATGGACTTCTGTCCACCCGCCAAACAGTTTTTCTCTGTCATCTCCTCCCTGCTCCAAGGCCGCCACCTTCTCACAGGCCGTGGCATTCCTGGCAGGCCAATGGAGTAATTGTACCGGTTCCCGTCTGGGAACGGTTCTGAGATTTTTGCTTAAATCTATTCCTAGTCCCCGAAGAGGGCGGTGCTTCCGACCTGGATCTTTAGCTTTTCAAGCATAGCCAGGTGTGGCGTTTTCTCATTGAGTCTTGGTTTTGTTCCGTGTGTTTTTTTCACCGGATCAATCAAGACTCCATGGAGATTCCCTAGCAACCATCGGCATCAGAGATGCCTATCGGCAGGAGTCAATCGCAGTTTCACACCAGCGTTGACTGCGTTTTGATAATCGGAGTGGTCCAATTCGTGGCTCTTCCCTTGGGGTCAGACAAGGCTCCTCCAGTATCCTCATTGGGGCAGCTGTGATCAGGGTCCTGCCCCCCTAGGGTTTGGCAGTGATCTTTGGCCCTGGACGGTTTTCTTGTTGGGTTTTCATCCAGTGCTGACTCTTAGCAGAGTGCTTCGTTCACTCTCGCCACTCTGACCTATCGGGTGGCTTGTCTTTCTGTCCAAGTCCACTCTGACCTCGAACCAGAGGTTCTCAGGGCGTCAATGGAAGTGGTTCCTTGCCCAGTTTTTCCTGCGTCCTCTGAGACTGGATGTTTTCCGCTGTACTAGCGAACTCACTCCTCCCACGGGGTGGTGGCTTCGCCACTGACCAGGGGCTCGTTTCAGTGGTGGCTTCGGCCACTCTGTCTCAGGGGCGCTCCTTTTCCGGTCCGTTCCGGGTGATCCTCACCAGGATGCTAGCCTATCCGCCTTGGGAACAGTATATCTCCACCGTGGAGCGCAGGGCGCTTGGACTCTGTCCGAATCAGCCCTCTGGATCAATGTGCTGGAAATCAGGGCTGTATTTCTTGCCCTCTAAGCCTTCACCATCTGTGGGCGGCTAGGCACATTCGAGTCCAGTCGGACAACGTGACAGCGTTTTCCTACACCAGCTTCCAAGGCGGGACACTCAGCCGCCTGGCAATCATGGCGGCTCAACATCCTTCAGTGGACAAGGGACTCCTAGTCCACCGTATCCGCAGTCCACATGCTAGATGTGAAAACTACGAGGCAGGCTATTTCTGCTGTCCTACCGTGGTCCACAATCCTCAGGTTTTGCGGTAGCCACACTGGTTCATGTTTGATCCCAGCTTTGTCTCTTTACGAATTTCCCCCTCTACCTCTTGTCCAGAGTCCTGCGCAAGATCGGTAACGGGGGCCGTCGGGTCATTCTCCAGATTGACCCAAGCAGGCTTCGTACTCTGACCTGCTCCTTGGGTTGCCTTCGCATCTTCCGGACCGTTCAGACCTTTTCTCAAAAGGTCCGTTTTTTCCCCGTCAGAATTCTGGATTCTCAGAATGACGGCGTAGCTCTTGAGTCCTGGATCTTAGCGACTTCTGATATCCTTCCTGAAGTCATCTCCACTATGACTCGAGCTCCAAAGTGTCCTTTGACCTTTTTTTGGCCTTGCCGACCCTCCTGTCCCTTCCACAGTCCGGTCTACAGCTAGGACTATCCCTCTTTAACGGACAGGTCTCGGCTCTGTCAGTATGTGCCAGCGGCGAATCGTCCGGCTGGCTCCGGTGCGCTCCTTTAAGGGCGCATCCCACATCATTCCGCCTTCCGGCGGCCTATGGAGACCTCGGACCTTAATCCGGTCCTCCCGGTTCCCGGAAACCCCCCTTTGCGCCATCTTCGGGAGGTTTCTTTGTTGTGTCTTTCACAGAAAGTACTCTTTCTAGTGGCTATCATTTCCCGCCAGAGAGTTCTGGCTACACTCCCTCGGAGTCACCCCCTTTTTTTGGTCTTTTGCATCAAGACAAGGTGGTCTTCATCCGACTCCGGACTTTTTCCCTAAGGCGGTTACTGCTTCCACCTTATTCGGGGCAATTTTCCTGCCTTCCTTTTGTCCGGCTCCTATTCATCGCTTAAGAAAGCGTTGCATATCCTGGATCTGGTGCGGCCGCTCCGGATCTATGTGTCTCGCACCGCCGTTATTAGGCGGTGCACCTCTCTGGTGCTGACTGTTCGTCAGCGTAGCGGTCTCTCGGCATCTATGCCGACCCTGGTTCGTTGGCTTAGGTCGGCCATTTCCGAGACCTACAAGTGTACTCAAGTGCCTTCCCCGCCGGGGATCAGAGCACATTTGATCAGACCTGTCGGCGCCTTTTTGGGCTTTCAAGCACCAGGTTACGGCTCAGTAGGTCTGTCAGACTCCAGCTCGAATTAGTCTGCATACTTTTTCGAAGCACTACCCAAGGCATGCTCATGCTTTGGCAGACGCGGGCTTGGGCAGACGCATTTTTCCGGCGTCTGTCGCCCATTTGTGAAGTTAGGTTTGCCTGCTTCTCAGTGTCTGTTTATTCCCACCCATGGACTGCTTTGGAACGTCCCATGGTCTGGGTCTCCCATAAAGGAACGATAAAGAAAAAGAGAATTTTGTTTACTTACCGTAAATTCTTTTTCTTATAGTTCCGACATGGGAGACCCAGCACCCTCCCTATTGCCTGTTGGCAGGTTTCTTGTTCCGTGTGTCTTCACCGGCTGTTATTGTTGTAGACAGAGGTTCCGGTTCTGCCGGATTTTACTCCGTCTCTTCTTGTGGGTGGATGTCCTCCTTCAGCTTTTGCACTAAACTGGCTAGATCTGGCTGGCAGGGGGTGTATATGCTAGGAGGGAGGAGCTACACGTTTTTGAGTGTAGTAACTTTGTGTGTCCTCCGGGGGGCAGTAGCATACACCCATGGTCTGGGTCTCCCATGTCGGAACTATAAGAAAAAGAATTTACGGTAAGTAAACAAAATTCTCTTTTTATGGACATCTATGATTTGATTTATTTGCCTGTGTGCATTGGATGGGTTGTTACTGATGTCTGGTGAGGAATTCATGTCAATAGCACCTTTAGAAAAATATTTACTTAGAAAATTGGTGACGTGTTCAATACTTATTACCACTAAAGTATATGGGGTTAGGTAAAATAGCCACTGCTATACTGGTCTGTCAAATCTTTCATATCCACATACAATGGTAAAGGCTGCAGATCATTTTTGGTTTCTTTCTTGGTTTGCATGTTATGCAGGCGTCACACGGGATGATAAATCGTGCGATCGCATGAGCGATCATCCCCGCCCCCGTCGTTTGTGCGTCACGGGCAATTAGTTGCCTGTGGCGCACAGTTGTTAACCCCCGTCACACGTACTTACCTCCCGGGCGACGTCGCTGTGGGCGGCGAACATCCACTTCCTGAAGGGGGAGGGACGTTCAGCGTCACAGCGATGTCACACAGCAGCCGGCCAATAGAAGCGGAGGGGCGGAGATGAGCGGGATGTAACATCCCGCCCACCTCCTTCCTTCAGCATTGCCGGCGGGATGCAGGTAAGCTGTGTTCATCGTTCCCGGGGTTTCACACGGAGTGATGTGTGCTGCCTCGGGAGCGACGAACAACCGGCGCGCAGAAGGACGAACGAGATGATGAAAATGAACGACGTGTCAACGAGCAGCGATAAGGTGAGTATTTTTGCTCGCTCACAGTCGTTCGGAGATGTCACACGGTACGATATCTCGAACGATGCCGGATGTGCGTCACTAACGACGTGACCCCGACGACATATCGCCCGATATATCGTACCGTGTGACGCCCGCATTACTCCATACATTCTAGGCGGAGTTCCACTTAAAGAGCAGATCGTAAGATCCTACCGTTTTTTGGACAACATTCTAGCCCGCAACGTCTACAGAATTGTAATTGTAGCACCTTGTTATTAGTTTTCTTGCACATATCGAATGAAAAAATAAATTGCTGCAATTTCTCTAGAGTTTTATCTCCCACCCACGAGAGCTTCTCCTGTGCGTGGGAGTCTTCTCAGAATGGAGTGTGGGCGGCCAGGTCAGTGGATTGCAGAAATGCAAACACCTTGCACTTTTTTTTTTATCAAGCCCCGCTGAATGCTGTACCGGCTCACGGAGTATGACTACACGGGTACATATAGTGCACCAGCATGTGTTTTTTGTTGTTTTTTTCCCAGAGTGTAGATAGAAGCAAAAATTTATTTTTTATGCTTTTAACCTGATTATTCTTTACTGAGGCTGTTAGTGCAGCATGAGTGTTCCTGACAATAATGCACAAAAAACTACCGTATGCATAATTGTAACACCATGGGGGCAGGGGTATCAGGCACACAATATCTTGTATCTGAATTACTCGTCACCGGGCTGGTGGGACGGTCCGGGATGTCGCGGAGGCCTGCTCGACTTCGTGCCCCGAGGTGTACACCAATAAGGAGGGTAGATGACAGGGGTAGTAGTAGTAGGATGAATGTCGTGACGCCACCTGTGGTATGCGGCCAGGGATTCAGCCGCCGCTGCTGTCGCTGTCCTCCGGGGCGGATGGTAGTAGCAGCCAGAGATGGTATCACTCCCCACAGATGGAGCGGGCACCGGGGAGGATGATGAGAGGAGTAGTTATGGCGTTTGGCGCTGAGGCGCAAAACGGCTACGCCGGTAAATAAGAGTCCAAACCAGTTGCTGCGGTTCCAGGTGGTTTACTCAGTCTTTAGTGCCGCTCGCCTGTGTAATACCAGTCACCTGCTGTGATGGTCTCCGTCGAACCCGAATCCTTTCAGAGGTCAGTCCGGTGAGGTGCTTGGTGAGTTCCTTCCTTCTAGCGCCTTGTGTGTTGGATCCCCGTGGCTTAAAGCTACTTGGGGACCCCAGTCCATATCGAGTTGTACTCACTCTTGTCCCTACCTGCCATGGGTCCGCAGTGGGGCCTGGTGCTGTCCAAGGCCCCGGATCCTTTCCTGGTACTGTGCTTTCGGGCTATTTCTGGCCAGGGAAGCTTGAAATCTCCCTGTCCCGGCAGATTCTGGAAAACCAACTTGAAGTGTGATCTTCCCTAGGTTCCTGCACCCTGCGTGGTGCCGGTTCCGAGGGAGCAGTTTCACTCTCCCTTCGGCAACCGTGTGAACTCCTCTGTCTTACCGGAGCACCAGTGAGGCGTGTCTGCTCTGTTCCTCTCCTGCTGGAGAACTCCCTAACTGTTGTGTTGGCTCCTAACTTCCCCTAAGTGGCCGCCCCTCCCTGGGTTCCTGTCACTAGTGGGTGGAGGCCCCCATGTTTGAATGCAGCCTTAAGACCTGACTCTAGCCCGGTCCCCATTGGGGAGGACAACCTGGTTGTGTATTTGAGTGTGTAAGTGGTGAAAGCGGTACCGGCCTCTTCAGGATCGGGGTGTAGCATTACATCTCAAATTAGGTGCAATACTCTGTGGTGACTGAAGCCTCAGGGGCGCCACATCATGAATGCATCTCTGTGATTTTTTTTCTATGGGGATGTTTTTGATAAAGGATCTTTATTCCCTTACTACTTAGTACTGTGCAAAAGTTTTAGGCAGGTGTGGAAAAGTTATGTAAAGTAAAGTTTGTATATCAACTCTGGTGTTGAAAAATGATGTAAAGTAATAAAAATGCTTTCAACAAAGAAAGTGTTAATAATGTATTATCAATTATAAAATACAAAGAGAATTAACCGAAGAAAAATCTAAAACATATCAATATGTGACCTCCCTTTGCCTTCAAAACAGCATCAATCCTTCTCGGCACACTTGTCTGGGATTTTGTAGGATTATAGTCAGGTATATGAGTGACCAACTTTACCAAACAGATGATAATAATAATTATCATTTACATATGTAGATCAAAAGACTGTCATTAACTGAAACAGAAACAGTTGTGTAAGAGCCTTAAAACTGGGTGAGAAAAAGACAGCCTCTGCTACAAAGGTGAGGTTATGGAAGACAGACTCTTGTCACAGGTCATACACTATGGCTAATAATGATCAATTTCATATGTAGTGTCAGGCTTCCACCAGGAGGAGCAGAGGCTGAATGGAGATGGAACTCCAAAGTGCAGTTAGACAAAAGCCCACAAGAGGGCGAAGCACTAGAAAGATTAATCAGATAGCCTAAGTCTAAACCAGGATGTCACGTCAATACAGGGGGGAACGAGCAAGCCGTAAACAGGTGGAAGCAAAAGAGTCAGGAGCCAAGAAGGCACATCAAAAGTCAAACAGGGGAAGCAGAGTTGAGGTCAGGAAACGCTACCGAGGTCAGAGGCTGGGTGAGCAAGTAAGCACAAAGAGGGGGAGGAGACCAACACACAGAACGGGACTGGGGTCAAATAGAGAGGCTGGATAAGCAGTACAAGGGAATGGAGGTCAGGGAGAGGAAAGCTGGGTAGCGGAATGGATCAGTACTAACTCACAAAAACCAGTTGAGCACGCTGAAGAGCAGGAACTATTACTGGCGGCATCTAGACGAAAATCCACACCATGATAAAGCAGTGTGAGCCCCAGAATGAGGCACAACCGAGCAGACCCCTCCCACCAGACTTAACTGCATCAGTGTCCAGCTATAATCATGACACGTAGATTGAAAGTTATTAACTGAAACAGAAACAGCTGAGTAGGAGCCTTAAAACTGGGTGAGAAACAGACAAACTCTGCTGCAAAGGTGAGATTATGGAAGACAGTCCCTTGTTCACAGGTCATACATTATGGCAAGACAGAGCACAGCAACAAGACACATGGTAGTTATACAGCATCAGCAAGGTGTCACCCAGGAAAAGATTTTATAGCAGGCTGGGGTTTCCAGATGTGCAGTTCAAGCTCTTTGAAGAAACATCAAGAAAAGAACAGCAATAATGATCTGGATGAATTGATCGGTCAGTAAAACTTAGTACAGAAGGTGAAAGATGCATCATGTTACTTTCCTTCAAAATCATAAGATGTCCAACAGTGCCATCAGCTTAGAAGTAGCAATCTTAAAACTGGGTGAGAAACAGACAAACTCTGCTGCAAAGGTGAGGTTAAAGAAGACAGTCTCTTGTCACAGGTCATACACCGTGGTGAGACTAAACACAGCAACAAGACACAAGGTAGTTATACTGCATCAGCAAGAAGTCTCCCAGGAAAATATTTCATAGCAGAGTGGGGTTTCCAGATGTGACGCTCAAGCTCTTTGAAGTAATGATGTAGACGAATTGATAGGCCAATATAACTTAGTGCAGAAGGGGAAAACCCATCATGTTACATCCCTTCAAAATGATAAGATGTCCAGCAGTGGCATCAGCTCAGAACTGGCAGCAATCGGTGGGACTCAGCTACACCCAGCTACTGTTTGGAAACGTTTGGCCTGAAGTGGTCTTCATGGACAAATTGCGACCAAAAATCCATAACTGGGGTTCACGAAATTGGCAGCAGGTGCTCTGGACTGAATGAGACAAAATGTGAAATATTTGGCTGTAAGAGAAGGCAGTTTGTTCATGGAGGGGCTGGAGAACAGCAAAATAATGAGGGTCTGCACATGGAGGGTGATGCAAACTTGGGGATGGATTTCAGTAAATGGGGAAGAGAATTTGGTCAGGATTAATGGTCTCTTTGATGGTGAGAAATACAGGCAGATATCACCATGGAAGATCCAAATTTATTCTGCAGCACGGCAATGACCGAAAACATATAGCCAATGTCATTAAGAAGAATGACGAATCCTAGGAGGTGATGATCTGACCCCCGCAGAACCCTGGAGGTGACGATCCGGCCCCCGCAGAGCCCTGGAGGTGATGATCCGGCCCCCGCAGAGTCCTGGAGGTGATGATCCGGCCTCCGCAGAGCCCTGGAGGTGATGATCCGGCCCCCGCAGAGCCCTGGAGGTGATGATCCGGCCCCCGCAGAGCCCTGCAGGTGATGATCCGGCCCCCACAGAGCCCTGGAGGTGATGATCCGGCCTCCGCAGAGCCCTGGAGGTGATGATGCGGCCCCCGCAGAGCCCTGGAGGTGATGATCCGGCCCCCGCAGAGCCCTGGAGGTGATGATCCGGCTCCCGCAGAGCCCTGGAGGTGATGATCCGGCCCCCACAGAGCCCTGGAGGTGACGATCCGGCCCCCGCAGAGCCCTGGAGGTGATGATCCGGCCCCTGCAGAGCCCTGGAGGTGATGATCCGGCCTCCGCAGAGCCCTGGAGGGGACGATCCGGCCCCCGCAGAGCCCTGGAGGTGATGATCCGGCCCCCGCAGAGCCCTGGAGGTAATGATCCGGCCCCCGCAGAGCCCTGGAGGTGAGGAAATGGCCCCCGCAGAGCCCTGGAGGTAATGATCCGGCCCCCGCAGAGCCCTGATCTCACATCATCCCGTCTGTCTGGGATCAGGAGACAGAGGAATTCGCACAAGCCTCATACACTGAAGATCGGGGGTCAGGTATCCAAGATGTTTGAAGCAATCCACCTGTGGCTATTCCTTTAAAAATGTGTTAAAGTGACTGAGAAGAAATGATGAAGGCAAAGGGCGGTCACCAAATACTGATGGGATTTAGATTTCGCCGTTACCTGTTCACTTTGCATTTGTTAATTGATAAAAATAAATAATTAGCTATTCTATTTTTCTTAAGCATTCTTGCTTTGCAGCATTTTTTCCCACATGTCTAAAAGTGATAAGAAAAATTGTAAGTTGGTTAACCCAGAAGCTGTCAATATCACTTACCTAGAGCAGCCATATAATCGTTACATTTTTCTACATAGATTGTATTATAGTAGTTACTGTATATTCTTGTACATAGAGGCAGTATTATAGTAGTTATATTCTTGTACATAGGGGGCAGTATTATAGTAGTTATATTCTTGTACATAGGGGCAGTATTATAGTAGTTATATTCTTGTACATAGGAGCAGTATTATAGTAGCTATATTCTTGTACATAGGGGGCAGTATTATAGTAGTTATATTCCTGTACATAGGGGCAGTATTATAGTAGTTATATTCTTGTACACAGGGGCAGTATTATAGTAGTTATATTCTTGTACATAGGGGCAGTATTATAGTAGTTATATTCTTGTACATAGGGGCAGTATTATAGTAGTTATATTCTTCTACATAGGAGCAGTATTATAGTAGTTATATTCTTTTACATAGGGGCAGTATTATAGTAGTTATATTCTTGTACATAGGGGCAGTATTATAGTAGTCATATTCTTGTACATAGGAGCAGTATTATAGTAGTTATATTCTTGTACATAGGGGCAGTATTATAGTAGTTATATTCTTGTACATAGGAGCAGTATTATAGTAGTTATATTCTTGTACATAGGGGCAGTATTATAGTAGTTATATTCTTGTACATAAGGGCAGTATTATAGTAGATATATTCTTGTACATAGAGGGCAGTATTATAGTAGTTATATTTTTGTACATACGGGCAGTATTATAGTAGTTATATTCTTGTACATAAGGGCAGTATTATAGTAGATATATTTTTGTATATATGAGCAGTATTATAGTAGTTATATTCTTGTACATAGGGGCAGTATTATAGTAGTTATATTTTTGTATATAGGGGCAGTATTATAGTATATTCTTTTTAGTTCTATACATTAGATGATCTGTATAATAAAGCCATTACAGCTATCATCCTTTTCACAATGAAATATGATTGCAGGAATGTCTGATTTGTATTCTGTTAATTAAGACATAGGGTTGGTCATTTATTGTCTAGTTCATCTTTGTCAATGAATCTGCTGACTTGCAATGAAGACTCATCGTTTGGGAAATAATGGGGAGAATTTCCGATGTTGACATCAGACAATTTGATAGATAAATGGCCTCTTGCTCGGGGGACGGTCATCGCTGACACATGATTGATTGGACGTTTTCATCAAATTACAACTGAATGTAAATTCTTTTCTAACGCATTAGGTCTTCTATATAATATGGCAATAGCTGGTGTTATTTGCAGTACGGTATTGACCTCCCATCTAATATTATGTGCGAGGAATATTAATCCACATCTAATTACTGTACGCTGCCACAAACATTGGTTTGAAACCAGTTTAATAAAAAAAAAAGTGCACATATATACAGTCCTCTGCAGACCTATGTGCCTCCAAGTTACAGACAATCTAACTTCTGTATTCTCATCCTGTCGTCGTATTATTTCTATGCCTTCCTATTTATTACCTGTTGGAGAGACACCCTGAAAATTTGGCAAGCATGACCAACCCTCATGGAAGTTTAGCCTGATACTCCGGCCTTCCCTTTAGCCTCCACTCCTTAGTTTTCACACAGGATGTACCTGTCTTGGGAGTGTCGGGGTAACTGGTGCAGGGACCTCTAAACAGGCCCTCAGACTAGGGACTCTGTGCTGTCCCTTATTCCAGAGGTAGGTTTGATGGTAGCCAGGTCTGGACCGCTATCGTGACCCTAACTCCTGTCCAAACCATGAACTAACAAATGCTCTCCCCCACCCCTGGGGAGGGCCGGGACCAGAAAATCAAACCCCACAAATACCACAGACAGAGGAAAGAACCAAAACACATGCACACTACAGTCAGACACAGGGAAGAGACAATATGAACCTAGGGGGAAATAAACACAGGGAGGAAATTAACAACAGGAATATTTCCACACAGGAGTACACAACAGATCACCAGGCTCTGGATCACTACAATGGGACCAGTATTGCTGAAGCCACGCTGAGCTATATTCGCCAACGGTCAACAGGATCCTGTGCCTTACACCGGGGCCACAGGGGGATTACTGCGATCCCCTCGCATGATACTGGGCTCACGCAGGCAATACAGCAGAGCCAAGTGTCATGTGAGTGTCCCTGTGACAGAGGTCCAATCATGTGAGCGGACCTCAGCTGCGGGGGGTGGGCTGGCACTGAGGAGGGGTGGGACGGTGCTGCGGAGGGGCGGGAGGGATTTATCTCCCTCTCTCCTCCGTAGCCAGCTATTGCCATTCTTGCCCTGCACTTGCGGTACACTGGTGTACCGCGAGAGCAATGCGATTTTTTTCTCGCCCCATAGACTTGAATGGGTGCGAGAGAAATCAGGATTGCATTACAGTCGCAGCATGCTGCGATTATTTTCTTGGTCCCATTAGGGCTGAGAAAATAATCGCTCATGGGTGCTGGGATATAGGCTAATATTGGTCCGAGTGGACTGCGATTTTTTATCACACTCGCCTCGCACCGATTTTCATGCCATTTGTCTTAGGCTACTTTCACACATCCGGTTTTTGCAGTGCGGCTCAATCCGGCTGTGAAACCTATGCAACGGATGCGGCAAAAACACTGCATCCTTTGCATACGTTTTTACATGTGGCCTGTCCGGTTTTTTCCAGTTGCGGCATGCTACTGAGCATGCGCAATGGAAGAAACCGCATGCGGCGGCTGGATGCATTTTTTTCCGCATCGCGCCGCATCCGGCGTCCTTAGGCATGCATTGAAAAATGCGCCGCAGCGGCCGGATGCGGTTTTTTTTGCCGGACATAAAAACGTTACAAGATACGTTGCTTCCGGCCGCCGCTTTACTTAATTTTGTCGCATCCGGAAAAAAATGGATGCAACGCAAAGCCATCAGGCACAATGCGGTACCAATGCAAACCTATGGGGATAAAACGGATGCGGTATCGGATTCGTTTTACCCGTTTTTTTTCCGGATTGTGCCTGATGGAAAAAACCTGATGTGTGAAAGTATCCTTAGGCCTTATAAATAGCGAAGGCGGCTGTGAGTGGTCAAAGCAGCCTGAGTTCATAGCAGCAGTTCACAAGCCAGCAGGAATTAACCTCTGCTGGATTGGAGAGCAGTGAAGCGAAAACAGCCGACGCCCGAGTGTAAGAGACCTCAGGTTGTATGTCAGACTCTGTGGTGCGAATGCAATGGCACCATTACACCCAGCGAATGCAAAGCTGAACACCACATGACAGTACTAGTGCCATTACACAGGAACTATCCAGAAACAGTGGGTACAATTATCAATAAATCCTCCAGATTTTCTTGGTACATGATATAATGATATAATGTTATTAGCAATGCATGATCTTTGTCTGTGCAGCCGGCTGAAGTCTACACACGCACGCTGCTGCACAGAAGCACAGTCCATTCTGTCCATTGCCTGTCCTGTGCCTTTGATCTGGATTTCGGCCTCTCCGGCATCCTGGTCACAATTTCCTTTAGCTTCTGATAAATGTGATATGGACAAGGCTTCACTGGGCGTCTACCTGCCGGATCTGCTGCCAGAGATTCCCACAGTAAATATGGTGATCACAAGCTGGCTAATAAAAAGCAATTTAGATATTATGTGGCGCCCTGGACTAGCCAGGTAGCCACAGACAAAACACACACACCCCCCCACCCCCGGATAGTTACATTAGTCAGACAAAAACCCTTGTTGCCTCCCTCCAGGGCCTGATGTCCACACCAGGTGGGGCGGAGCCAGGCGGTTGGCCCCACCCACCGAGGAGTTGACAGGCCTGGAGGCGGGAAAAGCAGTAGATCAGTTCAGGAGGTGAAAGTGAGAGGTCACGTACTGCGAGTGTCTGGTTCGGAGCCCAGGCACTGAGAGCAAGGTTGGCAGATGGTGGTGTCCGTCTGCAGGAGTTGGTGGAACTCCGCAGAGCCGTAAGGACCGGGGTCGGGCGGTGGCCCACCGGTACCAAACCGGGGAACGGAGTGAAGCTAAGCACACAGGCAGGGCCATCGGACCCCGACCAGGCTTGGAGCCGCCGTCAATAGTCAAATACGAATGTGACAGGGAACCCCGGGGGTTCCTAACAACCAAGTCCCGATTGAAGGCAACCGCTCACACCGTGAGAACATACAGCCACCGCCACCGGCTAGAAATCCAAGGTCCAGCGCCTGCAGGCAGAACGGGCTCCTCCGGTATCTATACACCGGGGAGCGGACTACCGTTGGGAAGCCATTGGAGTCAACTCAGTACACAAAGGTGCAGGGAGAGACAGCCACCATCACCTGTCCAGGGAGAGACACTGCAGCCGGCTGCGGGACCCGTGCATCTTTTGCTGAGTGAGTACACCCGTGCCATCCGGCACCGCGCCGCGCTGTCCCTGCAACCCTGCACCTCACGACCCTGCCTCCCCGTCACACCACCGGGCCCTGGACCACCAACCCCTACCCACGGAGGGGGAAAACAACATCCCAGCTGCTCCCTACCATCGCTCCTGGGATCCCCGTCACTAGCAGCGGTGGTGCCCATCTTCACCACAACCCGTGGGTGGCGTCACGGACTAAATCCCTCAAACAAACCACCCCCTTTTCACTCGTGGGCGAGAAGCGCCGCTCAAGTCCCCGGATCCGGCCCACCGCTCGAGCCACCGAGCAGCAGCAGCAGCGCCGGACCCGAGCGTTAGCGACCGCAGCGCCCCGACGCCCGCGACAATTACATAGGGCGAAAGGCCATAGAATATTCAAACATACTCAGTCACATCCCCAAAACGTCTGCTCCTAGACAAAGGGAAGGTCCCTGGTACATCCAGTGGAGTTGTAAAATTTCACAGTGCCACACAAATGTCCATGACAGTGTCACGGGTGACAGACAGTCCTGTGGTGTCCGGCTATAGAAGGTCACAGCGTTTGGTTTCACTATCTGCTCCCTGACCTTCTATTATTCCTGCTTGGCATATATGGTATCTTATGTATATTCTCTGCTTGGGTTTCATCCCTTTCCCTTTAGCACCCTGCGGAGTTCCTCACAATTTCAGCTGTTTTCATCGGCACTTCCCTTTGCGTCCTTTAATATCCTCATTCCCTTGTGATCTGTGCTGGTGATGGGTCTGACTCCCTATAGATCCTGAGTGCAAGCAGTCGGCTTGCAATCATCTGGAGTAACCTTGTTGCATGTTGCAATCCCTTTACCTGTATCTTTGTGACCGACCCTGTTGATGATTCGAGGGAGAACAGACTATTTGTGATAATTTTATACGCTAGAGAAAAGTAATGTTTTTTTTTTCCTGTTTTCCCAGTTCGGACCAGTAGTGGCCCATTCCTTATCACTTTCTAGAAACAACCCTATTATGTGTCTGAACTGGAATCGTATTTTCTCATAAACGCCAACACCAGAGAGGAGTTCAGAGCGTGTCGCGCCACTTTACAATAAGGTCAATTGAATCTACACACAAAGCGCTGGAAAGCAGCAAAGCAATGATAGGAGACGGGAAATAATAGAATTACGCCGGAGCTTTTTAAAGGAATTTTCCAACAATAGGGTCAACAATTGAAAACAAAATAACAAAAGAGAGGGCGGCGAATGTATTATATTATATAACGGGACTCAATCTCAACTTTCCCTTTATTCCATGCGACTTTCATCATCTTCATCCTTCTTCCACACGGGCCTGACACATCAGTCACAATAAGGATAAACTGACCCTGAAGCTTCAGGAAATCTCTGGATTTCGCTTCATACCATGGGATTAAGAGATTTAGGTTTTTAGAGTTTGGCACACGTCGCCTGCTCAGAGGTATTCAGCTGAGACTGTGAATTAATACGGGGTGAGCGCGGACGCCCGTCACCAGGGAATGTGTAAAAGATGGAGAGAGATAAGAGTCACAATGGGAAAGGGTCGGGAGTATTGTAGGGATTCACTGGGGCCGGAAAATTGTGGAACGTTCCATTTGATGTTGCAGAGATGAGTTTGTCGCGGGCGGAGATGTCACAAAGTGTTGAGGACTTTGGACGTTAGGACAGGTGAGGGTCAGGTCTAGTACAGGTGAGTATCATATTTTATTATTTTTCAACCCATTTCCTTACTTGCAATTGTTACGTTTTGAGGCCTCAAGACACCTAGGACCATAACAAAAGTTAGTTAAGGAACTTAAGGATCTTGGACCAAATCGAATCTGCTGGCAAAATCAAATTAATCTGCCCCAAACTAAAGTTAGGATATTAATTCATCTTTAGTTAATACTAGCTGTACTGCCCGGCTTCGCCCGGGTTAATAACTGTTGTTAACAAAATAGAATGTATTAACTCCCGGGATAGTAACTGTCTCTCTGTTTCTCTCCCATTCTATCTGTCTCCCCCTCTGTATATATCTCTCTATCTCTCTCTCTCTTTGTCTGTCTGTCTCTTTCCCTGTCTGTCTCTGACTGTCTCTGTCTCTTTCTCTGTCTGTCTCAATCTCTTTCCCTGTCTGTCTATCTCTTTCAATGTCTGTCT